>NC_048601.1:5144755-5444755 GCF_003668045.3 Cricetulus griseus
AGAGGGTTCAGCAAAACTGGCTCTTTGATCCTAGTGTGCTAAAGTGTTTGTACTTTAGAAAATTCAGAAGTCACCTCAGAACACCTTTCGCTTACTGTACACACACACCCACACCCACACCCCCCCACACTATAGTGTGATAATATATATATATATATATATATATATATATATATATAATCATGTGTATCCTATGTGTTATGTCATCATGAACAGAAGAAAATGTCTTCAAACATTTTGGCTTATCTCAAATACAAAGCATAAGGACACACAAACGATGACGTACCCTGTGGTGCAGGCTGGTGAAAAACTGTTTTCCCTGGGGCCTTCCTTCACTTTTCGGTCAACTTTAAATATCCCATGTCTTCAGGGAAGCAATATTTAAAATCTAGTTCCACTGTGTGTCTGCCCAAACCTGGCCCAGCCTTCCCCTCACGCTCAGCATGCCCTCATGAAGGGTTAACGAGAAGCCCTCTATTGTACCCTGAAAGCCCAGTGGGCTCTTTCAGGAGACTCTAAACAATGGGCTCAGTGAGGCTGTTCTGTCTAATTACTCAAAGACAGGGATGTTAAAGAGGAATTAATGACAGTTGACAAGTGCAATTAATAATTATAGCTAAGCCGGGAGTCATGCAGAAGGCAGATGACAATAACTGGGCGGCTGTACGTGGCGGCGTGCATGCATTGCGGACGCTCTGTGTGAGTTTAAAGTGAGAGGGTTTGTGTCGCCTGGCCACACTTGATGCTGGTGGGGTAGAAACAAATTCAACCACTCCAATAATGCTCTCTCTCTCTCTCTCTCTCTCTCTCTCTCTCTCTCTCTCTCTCCCTCCGTTCCTTTCCACCCACCTCTTCTCTTCCCAGTTCTGTCCTGGTTCACTCTGCCAGTGTACTACTGGAACACACACCCATGCAACTTAAACCTTCCCAGGAGCTAGGCATGGCCCCCTTGCTGTCACTGTCAGCTGGTTGGACAAAGCTACTTAAAATTCCTGCTGGGAAAGTGGGAGAAGGGGCAGGGAAAAGGTGGGGCACAAGTGGGATTTCCATATCATATCAAAGGGCAAGGCTTTGGCTCTGGATGGTAATTAAAACACCCCAGTTTCATCTTCATGGCCAAGTAAGTCATGAAAGGAAAAAAGAAATTAGAATTCCTCAGGCCCTTCAGAAGCCAGACAAGAAAGCCTTGAATTAGGGCAGAGTTGAGTGAAGAGTACCTCACCTAACCTGCCATTCTGATGCAATCTGCTGTCCCCCCAGCCGTTGTTAAATGGCTTCTCATCTCTCCTTGTCGTGGTTATCGAGGAACGGTGGCTGCTTACACCTCCCTGCTTACATCTCGGACTCCCCCAGTTAGCAGAGGGTATCTGTCTTCATCACCTCTGCCGTGGTGTCATGCCCACTGTGGGGTCGGCTTTGTGTATTTCAAGCAAAAGTAACTGGTTTTGAGACACTCGTTCCGTCAGTCATCAGTCTTAGATCCATGCTGGCATGACTCATCATGAACTTGTAGTTCTAAAATACTTCATATCTGACTTGGACTTGCTGTGAACGCCATCGTGCCCCCTACAGTCCTTGCTGTGGCAGTTTCTCTAGGTCTTCTCCAACACTCGCATTTGTGGAGCCATTGCTTTAGGAAATAATCATTTTAAGTTGAAGTATGGGACTTACGTGCAGTTTCAAATTTGTTAAATGAGAAGGCCATTTGTGTTCCAGGAAAGGAGACTTAGGCATCTTATTCCTTTTTTTTTCTTTTTGTGATGAGTAGAGAAGCCTGGCCAAACTCTAATGCAGATAATTTCATTTCGTGTCCCTAATTCCCTGGCTGCTCTAATTGAGAACGAGTCCACTTTGCATCTCCCTTACTATGTGTCTTTAAACTTCCTCTAGCTTACCTTTGTCCTTCATAGGCTGCCATGTCCCCTACGGTCTTCAGTTTGGGATAATAAATAACCAGGCCATAGAGCAGTACTTAATTCACAACAGAACCTATGCTGAGCCCACGTTCCAGGACCCAGCCTTCTCAGCGAGTAGAAAGCGGTTGGTTTTCCTACACTGTCAGCCCACACATTCTCAGAGGCTATATCTCCACATCAGGGTGGATGCTTGGTTCTTGGAAGGGCAGAAAGTGTATGCATTCCATTAGGCAACGGCGTGCCTGGTATATTGAAATTGCATCAGGAAGCAATTAGGGAAAACAGCAAAGGTTCATGGGTAACAAGGACAGCACAGAGCGTGTGTAGTAAGCCCACCTTTGATGAGAGAAAGAAGCAAATGTCAGCAATCACTACTGCCCTTGTTGCCTTGTTTCTTTTCTGCTCACAGTTGAAAGCCCTTGTTACAACACAGAACAGTGCTTTCTCACTTTTATAGAGCAAAGTGTGTAAGCTGCTGGGGTAGAATTGACCATGACTGTAGAGTGGAGTTGTAAGCAGACATGAATCTAAACATTTAAGACAAAAAAAGCAGACTACCCACATCCAAGAACAAAGTTAAAATCTGTGCTGGATGTAGTCGTCCATTTTTAAACTTACCCTGGCTGCTCACAGAGGGCTGCTCAGCAAGGGCTAGCACAGGACAGTTAAGAATATTTAAAACTGGTGTGGTAATGCACTCCTATAATCCCAGATCTTGCAAGACTGAGACAGGAGGTTCTCTGTAAGTGTGATGCTGGCACAGGCTGTGAGTAACAATCCAGTCTAGGCCGGAGTGTGACCCTGTCTCAAAAGGACAAAGAGCAAAACCACAAATATATATACATATACATACATATATATATATATATATATATATATATATATATATATAATTCTGGGCTGGAGGGATGGCTCAGAGGTTAAAAGTACAAGCTGTTCTTTTAGAGGATCAGTGTTCAATTCTCAGCACCTACATGGAAGTTCACAATTGTCTATCTGTAATTCCAATTCCAGGGGATACGATGCCCTCCTCTGGCCTCTATATGTGCCAGTAACTCACAAGGTACCCAGACATATATACAGTCAAATCACACATAAACATACAAGAAAGAAATCTTGAGTAAAATAACAGAAATATGTATCCCTGTGAGACACACAGCCTACCGTCCTCCGTGTACAGTGTTATCTTGGTGGACAAATGGAAGCTGTTAAGATCACCTAACAGATAACTGTATCTAGGAAACTAACGGTAATTATGTTGATGATAATTCACTTCTTTTGATTTTTCTGAATTCTGTGACACCAACTCTTGAGACAGAAGTTGTCCAAAGCATCCTGTTGGTACCAACTGTTTACTTTTGTCTCAAACAGGTGTTGACAATTGCTCCTGTTTTATAGCTGGAGAAACTGAGGTTTGGGGAGTTAAGTACCTTATCCAGACTTAAAGCCTAAAATAGTGAACAAGCTCTATATGCACACTAAGATTTTAGAATTTTGTTATTTTTACTTCTATGCCTTAACAGCAACTAAATACCACAGTGAACAGCTGGAATGATCTACTCTTACACAGAATTAGACTTTATCATATTACCCAGAGACAACAACAAACGTGATGACCATCACTGTGAAGAGTGCCTCACATCTCTTCTCCATGCTAATACTCTTCCAGAATCTGGCCACTTCTAAGAGTCGTTCTGTACTCAGAGACCCAGTTCCTTATGCTAGAAACAAAGAATACACAGTTGACTACAGGGCACTTGCTGAGATGAGGAAGGGTTAGTGGTGTCAGTTATAGTCTGGAGGTTTCTAGGTGAATTTTCATGACTGAATCCTGACAGTTGACATCAATTATTGACAAGTCAAAAAAAAAAAAAAATCTGACCTTCGAGCCTTCTCAGGTGAACTGTCACAATACAGAGTCAAGATGTTAGAACAAAGAGACGCGTGTATGTCTTCCCAGTAATTTCCCATTTTTAAATTATATGCTACGTGTATTGGGCATATCTTTGCATGCACATACCATGACATGGTTGTGAGGTCAGAGGACAACTTGTGGGTAGCAGTCAGGTCTCTCCTTCCACAGTGTGGTCCTGGGAACTGAACTCGAGTCCCCAGGCTTGGTCACAGAGGCCTTGCGCTGACCTGCTGAGTCATCTTGCTGTGAGGAGCCAGCGAAGCCAGCTTTCAGATAGTAATCTTTCTCTGGGGCGCAGGTCCCTGCACTTGAGCTGCCTGGTGGGGGCGCTCTCTCCTGCACTGGCTTCCCCTCTCTTTTGTTTTTCTCTTTGTTCCCCTGTCTTTTCTTTGGCCTCCTTTGTCTTTCTTTTCTTATCTCGGCGTCTCCATGTATCTCTCTTGTTCCCCAGCCCCAGCGCATCATTTTCTGCTTTAAAAAACTTGGCTGCAGGGGCTCTGGAATGAATAAAAATGTAATCCACACTGCGCCCATTGTGCGCCCTCATTTGTTTTTGCCGTATCGATTTATCAGCAGAGGGAAATTACTTGCTGGAAGAGAGGATGCCAGTCAGAATGACATTTATTTCATAGTACAAGGAGGCTCTCCAGCGTGTTTCCATGTAACCCAGATATTGGAGCTGTAAAAGGGCTTGTAACAAGGTTTAGTGCTATGATTAGATCGTGTGGAGCACCTTGCTTTCAGAACAACAGGCACTCTGCAGGAGCTGGGGCCTCGGGTTATGGTCAACCCCGCTTCGGCTTTTTTCTTTAGCATAGATAGAGAATCCAACCCTCCCTCCCCACCTAACTGCTTCTATTGCAAAAGCCAAAATCGTGCAGACTTTATAGGAGAATAAAAGAGGTGTGTTGTGAAATGCCTGCAGCTCTCATGGCATCAAATTAAATGTAAAAGTAGATGAAGCCCTGGCCTATTAATCCCCTTAATTTTTTTTTTTTTTTTTGGCTTTTACTCTTTATTTTGGAGAAATTCTTTCGTTTTAATTCACCAAAGCGAATCTTTCTGTTGGATGATTGTAACTTACTTGTGCTGAAGGCTATCAATTACCTGTGAAACCAAACATGCCTCTCCACAGAAAATGAAGGAAAGGGCAAATTGTAACTGCAAGAGGCTGTGCCTCAGACAGGAGAGGCAAACTTCAGAGGCATTCTTCTCACTCGTGCAAGACTGACATTGAGGAAATTAGCTGGTTTTATCATCTGGGCTTTGATAGGCCTGATACACCCAGAAGAGTCCACAAAGTCAGTGTCTCCTCAATGAGAGAGAGATATCTTCTGCTATGAAAGCACTTGCTTTTAATTATATTTCTTTTAACATTATTTTTAATGTGGATGAGTGTTTGCATGCATGTATGTGTGTGTACCATGTACATGCCTAGAGCCGTCAGAGACTAGAAGAAGTCATCATAGTCCCTGCAACTGGACTTACGAATGGCTGTAAGGCAACATATGGGTGCTGGGAATTGAACCAGCAATTGAACCTTTGCCAAAACGGCCAGTGCTCTTACCCTCTGAGCCATCTCTTCAGCCTTTATTTTTATAAGACGACACACAATGCATGTCTTTTCAATTCTGCTTGCTCCATTGTGTAGACTTATGCCTTCTTTTTTTTTTTTTTTTTTTTGACATTGGAAGTGGCGACAGTGACTGGCATTTTCAGGATAAAAGCGAGTGGGAAGTCTGAGCTCACACATTCACAGATCCATGCCCTTCTTCCTCCTTCAGTGGCACTAGAGGTCTCAACCTGGGCCTTGAACACGTGTAGAAAGTGCCTACCATTGGCATGTGAATCCAGCCTCAGGCTTTTTACCTTCTTTGTGTGTATATGTGGATACATGTGTGGGTGTGCTGTACGTAGGACTGTGAACTTGTGTGCAAGAGAGAAGACTCCAGAGACAGGACCTTGAGACTTTGGGTAACTTCAAAGGTCCGTGTCTGTGCTGCTAAAGGGAATGAGCTGTGATAGAAGGGTGTTGTGTTGCTAATTCTCCGTGGGAGATGTGTGCTTTGTGTGTGTTCATGTGTATGCACACGTGGATTCACACTTATGGAAGCAAGAGACTGATATTAAGTGTCTCCGTCTATGAAACTACGTCTTCTTTTATGAGGCAGAGTCTCTCACTGAGCCTGTAGCTCACTGTTTCTGCTAGACCAGCTGCCAGAAAACTCCAGTGGTCTGCTCATCTCTGACCACATGCCAACCCCGCAATTGAGGCTGTCGGCACACGCCACCACGTCTGGCTTACACATGCACCCTGGGGATCTGATGTGCCCTCATGATTGTGCAGCACTTTGCCCCTGGTTCTATTGTGACTGTCAACCCTCTTCAGCACTAAGAACCTGAGTGGCAGTTGTGTCATTAATTGTAGCCAGTCTTTCATTTTTGGAGTTATCTGGACACTGAGAAAAAGCTTTGCAGAGTCCAAGAGAATACTCTTGTCCCAAGAGTCTTAGGGGTCAGTCCCATAACAAAGGCAGGCTGACAAGAGAAACCATAACCCATTTATATAACCCAAGTTTTCCACTCCCTGGAAGTTTTCAGGATGGAAATGGAAAGACCTGGGAACAAAGTGTGTTCCTCGTTACTTCCATAGACAGTGAACATCCGTGGGAATTGTGATTGGGCCAAGGGGTTTGGGAAAATAGCATTGACTTGGAGAGGGAAGGCCCAGGCAGGACTCTCCCTACAAGGTATGTGACTCGCCTCCCCCCTGGGCCTGGGCCAGGCCCTTCTGGAATGAGGGTCTTGAGGACAGAAGGGAGAGGGGAGGGCCAGTAACAGTTTGGGGTTTTATGGCTTCTTCAGCTGGGAAGAGTTTTAACATCTCAAAGCAATCTCAAAGCAAGGAATTCTGGTTTCTGGAGTGACAGGCAGGAAGACAGAAGAGAGAGCTCTTGGGGACTTCCAGTCTCCCTGAAGGTAAAGCTTCAGGCTGAGAGGGCTCCCAGTGCCTTTTGAGCCCCAGCAGAGTGAGGCAACACCCCGTTACTCAGCTTCTCAGCTCTGACCCAGACTTTGTATTTGTTCAGTTTAGCACACATTGGATAAAGAATGCATAAGGTGGGACCTGGAGAGTGGCCCACCAGTTAAGAGTACTTGCTGTTTTCAAAGTGCTAGGTGAGCTTTCTCGGAACTACATGGTGGCTCACAAACACCTCTTACTACAATTCCAGAGGCTCTGACCCCCTCTTCTGGTCTCTGTGTGCACCAGGCACACAAGTGGTATACATACATAATGCAGGCCAAACACTCGTACACATAAAATAAAAATAAATAAATCATTACTTTTTTCAAAGCAAGAGCATCACATTCTTAAACATGAGCTTTATAAGGCCAATGAATGTGAGTCTTGTTTAGAAGCAGTTTGTGTCATTATGAACCTCGGAGATAAGTTGGTTTTTGCATTCTCATAGCCAGACCCAGCTGTCTGAACACTATTCAGGACGCTCTGTCATATTCCAATACAGAGTAATGAATGTTCCAATTCCAGGACATTTAAGCCTGAATTATTCCCCTGTATTCAGATGTCTAGGTCACCTAGAAAGGACCTTAGAGTTAAAGCCTGGGTAACTTGGGGTCTGACTTCTGTCTACATGAAGAGACCCTTCACTTTGAGAGCTAACATGCAATACCAGAATCGTGGGTCTGCCTCTGTTAAATACCTTTCAATTAGTTCCTGCTATGCCCAAGGGAAGAGGTGGGAAGAGGTGGGCATTTAAATTAGACTGATTATACCTGCCTGAGCATATATCTTCTCAATTGGAAGTTATTTAGGTGACTTCAGAGGTACCTCATAATGAATTTACTTTGTAAAGTTGACCCTCTCAATTAGTAGGCATCGTATTTTAAAAGCAAAATAAAAATAAGGGTTTGGGAAATCTATTGTCCATGTTATTCTTAGCTGGGTGTTGTGATTTCTAAAACACTTCAGAAGTTCAAACGGCAATGTCGGTGCCTTTAGATTTTTTTAAAAACCCTACAATGGCCGAGTCTTTCAACAAACCCAGCAGCTGCCCTGTTCCAAGGACAACTGCAGTGTCGTTTCTGACTCCTGCTGGTATTCATGGAAAACCAACCTTTTGACATATTTAGCCTGTGTCTCCGCAGTCTGTCTCCCTCTCCCTGGGGTAATCAATGTTAGCATCCTCACCACAAGTGATTCTGTCTGTGCTGAAACCCTTCCAGAAGGCCTGTTTGCCATAGGTAGGCACATGCCGCAGTGTGTGTGTTCAGGGAAAATGTGGTTATATAATTCGTAGATTACTCAGGGGCACATTTATTCCTCATGGCTTACACTCTTTTTTAAAAAAATGGAAACATAATAGAACTTTACCATTCTAAACTTTAAGTCTGTTGGAATAGTAGCAGCTTACCTCAGACTGTACTCTGGGCTGGATGTGTGTTTAGAAATAGGCAGTTCAGAGAGATTTTTGACATGCTGATGTCTGATTTAATAATGACCTAGCACCCCTTTCCTGAATTACAGTTCAAAATGGGGAAATGTGAGCTTCCTCCCATAAGGAGGGAAATTTCCTCCTCCAACTTTCAACTTGATGCTAAAAGGAAAGAAAGCCCCAGTTCAACGTGTCAGCACTGCAATGAAGGGACTTTCAAAGCCCCCAGGGAGGCAGAGGCAGGTAGATCACTGTGAGTTTGAGGCTAGCCTGGTCTACAAATAAAGTCCTGGCTAGCCAGGGCTACACAGCCAGAATGTTCTCAAAATCCCAAACAAACAAATAGGTAAATAAATGACTAAAATTTCCCAGGGGAGTAATGGTGTTTAAGTTGCCCTTGCTCAAGTAGGGAGACTCCTGTGAGCCCTGGCTTGTTTGGGGATGAAGTTTTCCAGCTGCTGGGGCTCATTACTGGTTATCAGTGGCTCACTGGCCTTGGCTCTCACCCTCCTATCTGAGATGCCATGTGACTGCACTGCAACGTATGTGAACTTGCCTGGATGACAGCTGTCAACTGTAAGTGGCCATATGTAATGATGAGTAAAAGTTGTCGTCAACTGTCAATAAGGCCATATGTAAAGATGAGCGAGCAGGCTGCTGTCGGATAAGAAAGAAGATGAGGGAACAAACCAACACCCAAGCCTGTCCCAGTCAGCCTACAGTAGGTATGATGATTTCTAAGATAAACAGGGCCTTGGGTGATGGGGAATGTCTTATTTTCATTTCCTTTTCCTTTTTTTTTTTCAAAGATGGTCTCATATAAGCCGGGTAGGTAAGCCTCAAACAAATTATGTAACCAAGTGCCTTGGTTATTTTATGATCTTCCTGCTTTTACCATCCCACAGTGCTGGGACTGCAGGCATGAGCCACTAGGCTGTGTTTATGCCATGCTTGAGATTGAACTAATGGCCTCGCACACACTAGGCAAGTACTGTACTGACTGAATCTCCTCAGCAGCCCATGTGTGAAGGTGTTTGTGCACCTGTGTGTGTCTTTTGTACCTGTGCCTCTGTTTGATGTCATCCCTCCATAGATGAATAAATCCTGTTTGTCAATGTCCTCTCTCAACTAATGGGGAAAGTCCAAGGCTAGTCCTCAAGTCAAAGGGAAGAGCAGGTGATGGGAGAGGGGTCTAGGAATGGATTTGATTAGAAGACAATAAAAATCATAAGGAAGCCCATTTTGCTTTCCCCTCTCGTAGTGCAAGCCAAAAATGTTTTATGCATAGACAATCACCTGCCGAGTGTTGGCCACGCTGGGGTCATGGGCAGGTGTGAGTTGTGCTTTGGGATGAATATCCTTGTTGGTACAGAGAGCTGACCCAAAAGGTGTGATGGACTGATACATCTGTCCTCTGTGCAAGCCATCTGGGGGACATCTCTGCTACAAAGGGGACATGTTTTAATCAGTGTCTCATCCATAATCTCCACCTTGTGACTTCCCTCCTTAGTCATTTTGACAGGAAGGTCTTTGTTCCATCTATGGCACTGGCCACTCTTGACATTTGTTAGGGAACCAAGCAATCCCCAAACATACAATGCAGTGTTCAGCAAAGCTGGAAGGGTGGCAAGCATGTGCGAAATTAGTCAACAATGACCATGAACTCGAGGTCATAGGTCTACAAAGTCTTGTAGGGGGTCTGACCTTTTGAAAATGTGACACAGCCCTGTCACCTGCAAAGTCCTCACTCTTCCTACACAGCCAGGCTACAAACAAACCTACCTCATGGTATGTTAAGGGCTGGCCCTTATGGCCTTGGCTTGGGCTGCATTCACAGCTTTCATGGGGCACATGGAATTTGTGTGCTCAGGTTGGACACACATGAAAGAAGGGTGTGTTTGCACACGTGTGTGTATATCACCACAGAAGGGACTCCGTTTCTTCTCCCTCTGAAATAGTGGGTCTTAGCTGCTGGGCTCTGCTCCCTGGAGCCATGTTCTATTTATTTCAGAAGAAATACGGACCGGGCCTCTGATTTTTCTCTTCAAAGGCAACATTTGCCCTCCAGTACAATCAGATTCCTCTTCTACAGCCTCCTGTTCATCAAACCCCCTCAGCACACTGTGCTGCCAAAGGTTCTGTTCTTGCTTTCCCCTTTCACTGCAGAGAGAGTGATAAACATCAGAAAGACTTCTCTCAGGACCCTAAACATAAGAGACAGCATGAGAAATGGCTTTGCGGAAAATGTCACCAACTTAAAACATAATAAGCCATCAACAGTGCCTCACTTCTCTGGGGTGGAGATTGCACGGGCCCAGGAGGATGTATATCTGGCCCTCAAGACTATGAGGCTCTGTGCTCCACGGTTGTTCTTGCTAGTCTGCAAAGCTCCTGGTTTCCTCATTTTCTCACGGTGTCAAAAGTTCTGTGCTCTCTCTGACCCTTCTATGAGATAACCTGAGCCGTCAGACAGCTTATCTTAGCCATCGGACAGATATTCTTAGCTATCGGGTGGATTCTCTTTGCCGGTGGACCGATTCCCTTAGCCATTGGACAGATAGCACTGTGAACACAACTGTTCTAGGGCGACAGGCTAGTAATTACCCCTCGCCATTTTCCTTTTACCGGAACTAGCTCACTCTGGACACCATCACATGAACGACGATTGAATGATGTTCCCCTTTCTCTGTTTCTCCATTTTGTGTCTCTGCGCTCAGCACAGAGATGGGAGCTTGAGAGCCACCAGTGGTTTCCTAACCAGAAAATGCCCCGTTCCAAGGCATCTCCCAAGCACAACTTGTAGTTGTTGATGTCATCTGCTTCGTTGTTCATTTCTCTTTTTAGGGACGACTTCATTTTATTTTTTAAAATCCTGATCTTTGAAGATATTTTTCCTTTGAAAGTGATTGATGGAAAACACGTATTTTTGTTTTCTTAGATTTAGTTTGTTTGTTTGGCGGTTTCATAAATCTCTTCTCCCCTTATCTTGTAGCATTTTTATTTTTGTATGTATCACAAGCTGTTTCAAAGCTTTTGGAAGTATTTGGATTGTACTGTCATAACTCAGTGAGATGCGTCCACCCTGGGCAAGCCATCCCTGTACAATGACAGCCTTGTGGAGGTACTTTAGCTCTGTGTACACATGGCCCAACAAGAATTTTATGATTTTTTTCCCCTTCAATTTGTGGGAAACATTTAAAAATTTTTCTTTCACTTTGCACCTGTATACTAACTTCTCTTCCAAGAATATTTAAGCTCTAAGCACTTTCCAATCATGCCTTGATTAGCTGCCAGCATGGCAGTGTTTATAATGGAGGAACTAAGGCAAAAAGAGCCAAAATTTCAGATTCATATAAAAAAAAGTTGATAACATGAGAATGTATTCCTGGCTCTTAGCCTCTTCCAGCCTCTCTTCAGGTGGTATCGTGCTAGGTAGATAATTGGGAATTATTAGCTTAGTTTTTCTTGAACATTTTTTTCTTTTCATTTGGAACATTAAGTTGGACATGATTGACAATGACTGATATGGACACTGAAAAATATTTTACTCCACACACTCTCAGAAAACACATATCTATAAATAATCTGAGACCAACAGAAATAATGATGGGCAGAGAAACTCAACAAATTTCTAAAAAATAGTCAATGTGATGTGACAACTAAGACGACATTTTATAAGAAAACAGTGTTAAATACCAGATCCAATAAAACTAAAGAGTGAGAATACTTGGCCACCAGTGACAAGTTATTTAAGGGCTTGGATTTTATGTCTGAAGACTTCACATTGTCCAGGTCCACAATGACCAGTTGCTGTTCCCCACTGGTTCAGCACAGGAGATTACAAACAGAGCAGGTCTCCATCGAGCTTGTTGAGAGGTTCGCGATGAGCAGAATTTTACCCCCACTGATGTCTAAAATAGACATTTCCTCCCTTGCTGTTTATCATCAATAATGTATTAAGTATTCTTAATACTATATCTGCACAATCTTTTCCTTTCTTGCTCTGCAGGCTCATGCTACAGGCCCACCACTTCTGCTTTTCACTTAATTAATAAACCTTATTTGTTATGGACTAGTTAGTTCTTCAACCTTATTTAAAATGAGATAACTTCCATATGAGTGAATTCTAGACTTGGAATGTAATATATTCATATGTGCACATGCTTGTTTATGGTTCTTCCATACCTCCATGCTGGTAAAACACAGATTTAGTTCTTAATTGCCCTGTGTGTCTACTGTAATCAGGACAGCCAGGGTGCAAAGCAAGTTTAGAGAAGCTGAGGGGCAGGGCCAGTTGATTCTTCCAGCACAACTCAGAGAAGTTGGGTTGCCTAGTTTTAAGTTCCTTGTATGTATTACCTTGGTTGGTTGGTTTCTTCATTTTTTAAGATTTTCTTATTGTTTAGCTCTGTACTCATTAGCTAATTCAAGAACTAATTTATACACATTATGAAATTTCTCTTACTTGTTGTATACCATCCTAGGTGGTGGTTTTAAAACAAGTAAAAAAAAAGTTTTAAAAGTCCTCTGAAACACAAATCATGTTCCTTTTTAATATAACAATTTTATTCTTTGAGAATATTATACAATGTGTTTTGATCATACTCACCCCATCTCATCCTAAATCTACCCTCTACCAGCCTGGGCCTTTCCAATTTCCCATCCTCTCTCTCTCTTAGATAACCCACCAAGTCCAATTTATACTGCCCGTGTGTGGGGGACTGCCCCACCGGACCACAGTTAGCCTACCAGGGACCACATCCTTAAAGAAAATGACATTGAGCTCCCCAGGAGCCATCAATAGTGACCATCTCCTCCTTTAGGGCGGTAGGCTCGTGGGCCCTTTTGGCTTCCATGCTGGGATGTTGGTTGGTTTGATTTTGTGTAGGTCTTTAGCAGGCATCCAGAGTTTCTGTGAGCTCCTAAGTGTAGCCATTGTTCAGGAGGTACTGTGTTGCTTCAGTCCTTCAACGTCTGACTCTTGCAGTCTTTCCATGCCCTCTTCTTTTAGTCTCCAAGGCTTTGTGGGTGCACATGTGTGCAGGTGCACGAGTGAATTGTATGTGCACACATGTGTGTATGTGTGCATGTATTATCTGTGTGCGTTTGCACAAGTATGTGTGCATATATGCATGTGTGCTCATATGTGTTTGCATTTGTGCCTTGCGTGCATGTTTGTATTCGTGTGTGTGGCATAAGTGTGTGCATGTAAGTGTGTCTGATATTGCTATTTCTTGAGCTGATTTAAAGTCTCTAGAATGACTTTTTGAATAATATTCAAATGGTACAGAGAAAGTGATACATAACTAGATTGATGACGTGGACAAAGAGCTTCAAAACCACTTAAATTCAGCAAATGCAGGGCAGGTGGAAAATACAGTTCATATGTGGAGTCTAATCACTGGAAGCTCTTCACCGAAGCCTTTCTGGTGTACTTGGTTACAGCTACAGTAAGTAAAGCAGAAAACACGGCTGTGATCCTGAATTGGAAGGGGTTTATACTTTTACCCAGATAACATAATGAATTCTATAGTAGTAAGAAACACTTGTTAACTGAAAGTAGAGAACTATGCCCTTGTGATCCCTGGAAGATTATACTTCTATAAAATATGTCTTATGATGAGAAAAATACACACATTAAAAAAAAAAAAACCTCGAAGCCCATGGTCTTAAATTCTTGTTGCTTTTTATTTTTTGTTGTAAAAAGATAAAGTTATGTTTAAAACATTCAAAATTTTATGATGATAGGAAACAAAAGCCTGAATAAACCCTTTTTTTTTTCAAGAAGAAAAGAAACTTAATGGTTTCCTTTATGTCCTGCTGCTGTGTAGTAAGGCCCTTCCGCCCTCAAAACTGTCCCTCTCATCCCGAATTCCCCATGGAAAAGCATCGGGTTTATGTCCCCTCATTTGAGGTGCTCAAATGTTAGCTCTGCTGCATCCTCCTCCCACACGTACCCCACCCTTCCGCGAGTACCCCACCCTCCCGCGTGTACCCCATTCTCCCGTGTGTACCCCATCCTCCCACGTGTGCCCCATCCTCCCGCGTGTACCCCATCCTCCCGCGCGTACCCCACCCTCCCGCGCATACCCCATCCTCCCGTGTGCACTGGCCTGTCGTTCTCAGAAGCTGTGATCATGTGTGCCTCCATGTCTCTGCGTGGATTTTATCCTGGAGGTTCAAGTTACGTCTGTTGACAAAAGATCTCTCACTGCAATGTCTCTCTTGTCCTGTGATGTCAGCACATACATACACGTCGGAACATACTCAGTGGAAATGAAGATAACACTTGAAGAAGTGAAAAGTAAAGACTGAATTATCCTGATCCTATTTCCTACAGCACTCCCAGGTGCCCCTCCTCCCTTTTGCAGAGTGGCTCACATGCTACAACACAGACCCTTTCGTGGAAATGGGCAGAACTCAGGCAAAGCCTTCTTTATAATGAAATTATTTTAATACCTTTCAGGCAAGAAATTAGTTTCATCAAGAAAATTGATTTAATTTAGAAGAGATGCAATGTTTATAGCCATAACCAGGTTAAACATTTCTTCTCCGTTCCTGGATCAGAAAATAGCTTCTAACCAGCAGCTAGCTGCAAATCGATTAGTTCAGTTTAAGGTTTTCAAATTTTATTAATATCCCACCCATCTCGACAGCACTTACTTTTCTGTGCAGTTCTCTGAGGCTCTTCATACAAGTTCACAAAAGAAACAATGCCACTTGTGACCACAGGCTGACTGTCCACAGCCCAAGTTTCTGTTTTCAGCAGTAATGACTTTGGTTCACAGAGCGGGACTTGGATAAATGGTTATTTTGTTCTGGGGGAGGGGGAGCGCACATCTTTTGGTGGTCTTCATTTTATCTTTTCTGCTCCCCTCCCACATACGTAGAGCCCTTTTTAAAAGTGGAGCTGTATACATTGGGAGTACTGATTTTGTTCCCAGTGGCTTTAATTATAGTCACAATTTCAGAGGCTGATTAATTTTCATGAATCATCCAATACTCACTGTATACCCAAAACCTAAATTGAGGGGAAATCCAGAATAGTGATGGCCTACACATGGCAGCTTTGGTGTTTGCCAGAGCCTCTTCGTGCCGTGGATCGTAACAGCGTAGCCTGTCAGTGGCAGCCCTGATGAGCTTGAGTATTCCATGGAGACAGAGACAGAGGCAGATTTTCTGTATCATCCCCCAGAGACACCTCTGGTCATAAGAATGCTGCAAAGTAGTGATGAAGACGAAGGGAATGCTCGCTGAGCCTACTTTGTATCGAAGCAGGGAAGCAGTGGGTGGGTTTGTTTCCAGGGACTTCCCTTCCCTCATTCCGAGTTAAGGTCACAGCTCCTGTCATCCTGCCCTGGAGAGAGAAGTTACTTATTGTCCCCAAATTGGTTGTCATCGTTGTTGTTCCTCTTTTTTTTTTTTAAAAGAGAGAGAATATTTTGTTTTAAACTTACACATGAGGAGCTCTCAGATAGATCATCATATGGAAACAAAGAGGCTTTACCACTAGCCGGGCAGTGCCACTGATGAATCTGAAATCTGTCTCCCTCAAAACTATTTTAAGTTGTGCTCACATCTGGGTTCATTCTGGAGAGTAGATCAACACATTATGAATTTGGATGTATTGAGAGATCCTGGTACCATATGTTATTTTTAGGTGCAAATGGGTATGGTTTAGGGACATCATTTTTTTTTTTAACACTGAAGAAGAGGACTTCATTATAAATATAATGGAAATCTCAACTGTGAGCCTTTAGCTCTTTTTAGTTTTGTCTGGGCGTGATCCGGCTACTCTGCATTTACGACTGGTAAAAACCGAAGGAGGCAATTCAGAGGCCAGTTCATCGATCATTCTGTCATTTCCAGGCACCACATTTTAAGGAAATATTCAGTCTCCTGATCTCGGTGAGGACTAGGATTACCTGTAGGAGGTCCATGTCATTAGGAAAGACCGTGCCATGAGCTTCTCCGGGTGAAAATGTCCATTGTGCAGCAGCTGTAACAGAAAAGGGTGACTGTAGGAAGAGCAATGTATTCTGCATGGGTGGGTGGGTGGGGGGACAGACGGGCCCTTGGTGTGACAAATCATTTTACAGGGAATTTATTCTTCTTGACACCAAAGGTAACTGTTCTGGGATGAGATTCTATAATCTTGACTGTCCTGTGATATGCAGTTAGCTGAGACTTTGGAGGTAGAAGGCGATGCTTTTTTCCCCTTTTTATTTTTATTTTTTTTATTGATTTTTATTGAAGTAGGAAAACGGGCAACCAACTTCTTGCCTACGCAGGGAGTTGGGCCAAGAAAGCTGTGTATCGAATAAATAATTTGAATACTCGCACATATTTCAGGATTTAATGTTGGTATGTGAAATACTTGACATTTAACTTTGAGATGTGGTATAGCCCTCTCTCCATACGTTACATTTCTGTTCTAGGAACTGTGGTTTTTAGATTCAGCAGCCACCCCATACAGCGAGCTGACAGCATCCAGTCATATAAAATGGCTAATGGACAGTAGATCGTGCAAGGGGTGTAGCAGAACATAAAAACAGAAACTCCAAGTTGGGGCTTAGAGTAGTTTGGGCTCCTCCTCCTCTTCCTTTTCTTCTTCTTCATCCTCTTCCCTCCTTCTTGTCTTACATTAAATATATCCAATGGCAAAAATCAAAATTTTAATTTTTGATCTATGATTCGGCTATGTTGCTATAAAGTACTTTGAAGACAGTTTATTATAGATTCACCCAACACATGTAATTTTTGTTTTGAAACCGAAAGCCAGGCAGTAAATAGGACTTTGGGGCATGTCACATTTAAGGGTGTCTTTATATAGCACCGTAATTTTCTGTATATAAAAAGATACATACATTTTGCTAAAATTAGCATAAGGCCTTGTGTCTGGAGCCCCATATCCCTCTGTGGCCATGTGGTTTTATTCCTTGTGTCTCCTCCGCCATCACCAAACGTATATATTTGGGACATTGGCTTGGGAGGGAATGGGCCAGTTAAATCTCCTTTTGAAGCAAACGCGAAGAAATCTCATTAAAGGAAATTGCCCAGGTATCTTCAGTCCACACTCTGCTTCTGAGAGTTCGTGGGGAAAGACTTTATTTTCTTGTCTTTTACTGCCGAGTTCCACTTTGTCTTAAGTGTCACCCAACAGATCCCAGGGTTCCTAGAGTTGGTTCAGTGGGAAGGTTTTTAGTGGTTTCAGTTTAATGCAAGGAGCTAATCGTAGCTCCAGGGCTTGGCAAGGCTGTAAATGCTAACCCAGGCAGTATCACCTGGTCATGTGGCTTGCTTCCAGGAGACTCCTCTGCCTTTAATGTTCTTTTCCATGCTGGTGACTTCTGTATTCAGGAGCCCTAAAAAATGAGACACACCAGACTGACGTGAAGTCAGAAGAGGAAAAAAAAAAAAGATCACAGTGCAACTTGGGGCAATAACAGAAATCTTACATCTTTCACTGATGATAAAATTTGGTATTTTCCTAGTGTTGTCTTCACTTGGTTATCATCAGCTCAAGCAGAATTATTAGCCCATACTGCTGACTATCTCCTCCCTTTTGTTTCAAGGAATGACACTCAGAATGCAGATGCTCTGGCCTTGATGAACAGTTCCCTCGATGATTGCAGTTAGGTTTGGTAGGTTTTCCATATTCGGGAGAACGCAGTGGCTCACACTCCCTTTGTCACTCAGAGCCTCCTGTCAATAAGCCATCGTTGGCATGCAACAATGAATGGGGGTCAGCCTGGGATTCTTCTGCCTGTTTCCTTTGCCTCTTGATGCCACCCAAAGTTGGTATTGCAATTGTAGCTAATTTATCAACAGGTGCACAATGAGGTGGTGTGTCTATTCGTGTGTTAGTGATTTTCGTCCCCACTTGTGACCTAAGCACTAGTGAGTGTCCAGGACCTGAAGCTATAGAGAGACAATCCATATATCTGTCTTCCAGTTACTGTCCATCCATCCATCCATCCATCCATCCATCCACCCTCTATCTATCTATCTATCTATCTATCTATCTATCTATCATCTGTCATCTATCTATATATCTATCATCTATCTATCTATCATCTATCCAATTGAATCTTTCTATTTGATCACAGAGTGTGGGGGCTGAGTAGAAGCCCTGCTTTGGCACAAACAGCACTAAGCCAAGTAAACATAGATTGGAGTTTCTGTAGTGACTAAGGGTTGGCTAAAGTTTCAAGAGGTGTAAAGTGTGCATTGTAAATGACAGGAGAGGCATTTGACATGGAGAGTCTGCACGGAAGAGTCCATGCAGCTTAGTGTGTGGAGGGTTGGCAGTGTGGGCACACATGGCTTTCTCATAGACCTTAGACCCCGCAGACTCTTGCCCTTCTGCCCTTTGCTCCTCTTGGCTTCCTTGCTCTTCTTCTGGGCTCTTTGGCTCCTCGACCATTCATCCAGGGAGGTGAATGCATGTGATGGTATTCTGCCTAAGCATTACACTTCATTCTCTTTCTTATGCTACAGGGAGTCTGAAGGCAGGCAGATTGAGTTTCCATGCGCCCTTACTTGAGGGAGCAAGCCCTGCAGCTAAGGTCCACGTTCATAAACCTGGGCATTGCTTCTAGGTTACTACGGCACTGCGGCTTTCCCAAGATCTGAGCAGGACCAAGGTTGTCTTGAGACTCTGGTATTTCTACTGTTTCTTCTAATCTTGGTCACTTCCCTTTATAGCCTCAGAATATGTCATTGTCAGAGGTACCCAGATACCTATGTGCCAGTTCCTTGCTTCAGAGAGTGAGTGGGAGAGGGAGATGTGAGGTAAGAGAGGAGGACAAAGCTGAGGGCCAATGTGATCCCTGAATTTGAAACATCAGTCACTAAAATGCACAGCCACACCTTCCTTATGATCCTAGGAGGGAAGTAAGACGGGCAGCAATTCCTTTTATCTATCCCGATACTACACTTTGAAGTGATTCTTGTAATCAAATAGAAACCTTTCAATTTTCTTTTCAGATGTCACTTATATTTTATTTTGATGTTCTGAAAGATCACCAATTGTGGTTGAGATGATGGTGAACTCATTGGAGATAACATAGAAGTTAAATTAGAATGGTTCAGAGGGTAGAGACTCTTGCCATGAAGCTTGATGACTTGAGTTTACCAGAGCCCACAAAAACCACATTGCAGAAGGAAAGAACAGACTCCTAAAAGTTGTCCTCTAATCTCACATTGACACCTACGTTGGCAAATAAATGAATAATGTAAAACTTCCTTTTAAAACAAATTAAATACCCAAATGGCTTTTTATGCCAGTTGTACGGGGAAAGATATTTACATATGAAATTGATCACTGTATCATCGGTGTCAAAATGAGTTGAAGTACTTCATGTTTTGAAAGATACAGTTTGACTCTAAATTTCATCTTCAGAACTTCTTAAATTTGTAGCCAGTGACTCTCTGCATCATGCAGTGAATGAAATCAAAGTGTCAAAAGTGCCGTGTGAGTCGTGAGTGGATTAGAGCATTCACAGGTGCCTCTAGTGTTGGACACACACAGTAACAGTTAGGAGACAAGTCACATGGGTCCACCACCTGTCAGGCCCTTGCTACCTTTGACCCCCAAAACGCCACGCAAAATCAGCTACTAGTTTTAATTACATTATAATCTAAAATCTTGTTACATGGAGCCTTATTTTTAAAAAGTTTAAGTGTATCAGCCCCAAATATATAAAACAACTAACTTTGATTATGGAAACTAAAATGCATATGAACTTATGCATCAAATAATGCAAATTATTGAAGTGTACTAGCCCCCATCCCAAGTTGCAATGCCATAGATAAGAATCTAAAACACACATAATTGAAAGATGCTTGTGAGAAGACACAGCTGTTGGTTCTTCTGCAGGTCCTGTGTGTTTGTCTGACTACAATAATCCATCATTTAGGGCTTAAGGCACATGTAAGCATCTCTAAGATGCTATTAGCTATGAAAATAAAAGAGGACATGGTTGGGGAGGGATGGGACAGATTCATGTAGAGTTCTTGTTGTTGTTTCATGTGTTCCTTTAGTTTTAGATAAACCAGAGATTTTCCATACCCTCACCCCACCCCACCCCACCCCCCACCACACACACACACATTCAGAGTCTGGCGCCCTTAAGTAACTGGAATAAATGTGAACCAAAAATAAGCTTAGAAAATATAAAATTATTTAATCTATGCTTCTGAGTTGCCAAGCTTTACTCATAAGATAAAAAGATTTAAAATCATCTTTTCTGTGCTCTGCATGGTTGTATGCAACTTGAAAGGAGAAAGTAGATTTCCCAAGCCTAGAGCATAAGAATGAAGTCAGTCAGAGTGAAAGAGCAGCTTCCTGACACCCTGGAAGAGAGGGAGCGTGAGGAAGCAGCAGTGATGAACAAAGAAAATTATCAGAAAAGAAACAAAAGCAAGTGGGCCCAGACCCCAAGGGAGTAGTGGTCCCCCTAAGTGTACCACAGCCTTGGGGACACCCAGCACCATTGATGTTGAGGGTGAACAGTTCTCAGTGTGGGGCACCCTACACACCAGAGGCACCTTGATTCTGAGGACATTGCTACAGTGAATGGTCTTAGTTTCTGTCCAGTCAGTCCTCTCACTACTCCATGACTTACCTGGATGGTAAACATAATTCTTTGTCATTTGTGCAAGGTCCCCTGCATCAGGTGACATATCAAACCCTGATAAAAAATCTTTGCTTAGTGTATGTAACCACTATACCGCACTGCAACCTCTCAAACTTCATTGTCATGAGACACTATATCATATGAGAGTCAGTCCTCTCCAAGGTGGCCAGGAAGTGTGTGCCGTACGCTAGAGAGCTTCATATTGAGCTTGTACTATGTTGGCTATATGGTGCCTATCAGTGACCTCATCCTGCAGGTGTGACAAATCCACTGTCCAGTCTCCTTAGACTGATAACTGACACCATCTCAAGTTTCCTGAGGGAAATTAAAGCAGAGTAGCCAGAAACAGCCATGTACCATAGTAAGAGTGAGAACGTTGGCCCCAGCATGTGTGTTTAGATCCAGGTAACAAAAGAGAAAAGGAGGACCATGGAACATTGGCAGCCTCCCTGAGGATTGTGTGTGTGTGATGTGTGCCTGTGCATTCATGAGTGTGTATGGGGTCTGTGTGTACGTGTGTGTATGTGTGCATGTGTGTGTGATGTATGTGTGCCTGCATGTATGCGTGTGTGTCTGCATGAATGATGTATGCATGTGTGCATATGTGTGCATGTGTGTGGGGGTGTGTGCGTGAGTGTGTGCCTGCATGAGAGAGAGAGAGAGAGAGAGAGAGAGAGAGAGAGAGAGAGAGACAGAGAGACAGAGACAGAGACAGAGACAGAGACAGAGACACAGAGAGACACAGAGAGGAGAGATAGAGAGACAGAGACAGAGAGACAGAGAGACAGAGAGACAGAGAGACAGAGAGAGACAGAGACAGAGACAGAGAGACAGAGAGACAGAGACAGAGACAGAGAGAGACAGAGACAGAGACAGAGACAGAGAGACAGAGAGACAGAGAGAGGAGAGATAGAGAGACAGAGAGAGAGACAGAGAGACAGAGAGAGAGTGGTGGATAGGTGCACACAGCTTTGCATAAACACATAGAGGCTAGTGTTGGATATCACTCTCTACATTTTGATAGAGATCTCCCACTGAACCTGGAACATTCTGCTTTGCCTAGACTGAATTGCCAGCAAGTTCCAGGGATCACCTGTTTCTGCCCTCCTGGTATTGGTATCTCTCCAGGTATAAGGGTTTTAACCTCCTGACGCTGGCATACCTAGCTTTCTTCTGGGTACTGGGAATCCCAACTCAGGACCTCATGCCTGCGAGGCAGTCACTTTATTCACTGAGTGTCTCCCAGCCCCGGGATTGTCCTGGGTAGCTGGGATATCCAGCAATCCTCCCCTTTACTTCGGAGCATTTTCTTGAACACAATCTTCACCTAAGTGCCTGGCTTCGATCTGTTTCTACTCCAGTGTGTTGGAAAAGAATCCTCTGTTCTGCTCTTTCCAGGGATCTATTTAAAACCCTGTCTGGTTCTTGGATGCCAAGTTTGCATTCAGGCCCTCCCTGTGCCCGCTCCACCATACCACATGGCAGCACACAGCAAGGCTGGCAGCACCTCCCAATGCCATCGTGGTTTTCAGTGTCCCAGATTCAGAGGATGACTATACTTTGCCAACAAGGTGTTTCCTTCAAGAACATGGAAGCTCTGTAAAGGACGGCTTTATGGGAGCCAGCCTGCTGGCTTGAAGCTAACTCAGTTTGAAGGGTTGTTGTTGTTGTTGTTCTTTTATTAATTCTTTGAGAAATTTCACATAGTATTTTCTGATCACATTCTTCCTGTAGCCCTTCCCACTTACCTACCTCTCCCAACTGAAGGCGGGTTATTAATGAGTGCACTAGACCCAAGATAAATGATAAATGGGTGGTTTTTTAGAACAACTTACACAGATAATAGTGTGTGTGTGTGTGTGTGTGTGTGTGTGTGTGTGTGTGTGTGTGTATGTATGTATGTATGCCCGCACACATGTGTTTCCCTATCCTTGTGCTTGGGTACGGGTAATGGAAATGGGTCCTCTCCCTCCACCATGTGGGTTTTTGGTCCCTAGTCTTGGTGGCAAGCTATCTTGCCAGCCCCTGTCATGTCATAATTATTGCTTATCATATCAATAAGTTTTTATATTACACTATTTTGCATATTAGATTGTATTGTATTTCCTTTGCCATCACACCTACAGTTTTTAAGTTGATCATGTTTACTTTTGGTTTAGTTTTTTTATGTATGTTCTTTGCTGTTCATGGGAGGGTAAGATATTCTCTAAACAAGCTGTTCCTCCTCCTAGCCTTGTTCCCTGTATTTTAGGGGACAGTTCATTTCACTTAACTCTTTTCTTTTGAGTGACTGTGATGTTTTGTCTTTTGGCTTCTGGAGTCTCGTCTAAGAGAACAGCAGAGAGATCCACGCTGTGGGTATTTTATACTTCTACAGCCTACCCTAAAATTCCAGCCATCACTTACCTCACCGAGATGGCAACAGAGGGGCAGGGCCAAGCCAAACCCAGATAATGTGTTGTGATTACACTGATTGCTTCTGCTTGCTATCAGTGGATGCTGCATACAAGAGGGTGGGCATGGCACCTCGGCATCCCCTGACAAGCACCGGAAATGGGGACAGTTTGTAGATTCTCTCTATCTTTATATTGTTAAAAAATGATCCACAGGCCACAAGCCTAGTACACAGCTGCTTCTCAAAGCTGTTGTATAAGGTGTTGCTACCAAGTTTTACATGCTTTCCCTAGCAAACACCACCAAACAAAAACTCAAAGCAACAGAAGTTCACAGGAAGAGTTCTTGACCAAATGAGGAGGTTTCACACTTGCCATTTTTAAACCAGGGCATAACAATATTTAGTGAGTGTTCATGCTATGAATCACTTCCCTAGCCACTGTGTTCTTTAAGAAACTATTTTACGTGTGTGTTTACACATGCGTACTCACACATGCATATGTACACGTGTGTGCACACACAACATGGCTCATATGTGGACGTCAGAGGACAACTTGAGGCACCTGTGTCCTCCTCCTGCTGTGCGGGTTTTATGGATCCAAGTCCAGTTTTCAAGAGTAACGGTGGCGCCTTTACAGGCAGGGCTATCTTGCCAACCCAGTGAATTGTGTTTTTAATGGTCATAGTTCTTCCCCCAGAGGCTTCTTCCAATAGTCGATCTGCTTTGCCATCTGTAGTTGCTTGAACTTTCAATGAATTGTTATTAATTATGTGTAAATTTCTCTCTGTGTCAAAAAATTGTTCCGTTTTTATAGCCCAGCATTATTATGGTTATCATTTTGATTTTGCTGCTGCCAGTAGTGAAATTCCCTCTGATGAAAATGGGATTTTCTAATCCTGATAATGGCTGAAAGATTAGAAAAGATATTAAGCATTTTGGGGGGGATATTGCATACGCAGAGTGTTACATAAACAGGAAGAAGAAAGCCGTCAAGTACAAAAGAGGTAAGCCATTATGCTCTTGGAAGAAAACGATGTAGTCTAGCTGGTAAGAGTAGACCCAGAAGAGACACACAACAGCTGTGAAGGCAGAATGGAGCGATGTGGGGTGCAGGACAAACAGGCAATGGGCCTAGACGGATTTATACACTTGCCGTAAAAGTTTGAGAATTATAAAATCCCAAAAGAATTGATAGCCGGGTTGAAGGTCTGCAGGTCCTGAACACAGTCACACTGGAAGCACATCATGGGTTTTGAATTCTTTGACATATGTTATATAATTATATACTCCAAATATCCCTGTGGAAGATTCAGGGTAATTATTTTCTCCATGGAAACAAAGACCAAAGAGATAAACAATGTTTTTGTTTTTAAAAAGACACACACTTAGCCGTGCTTTCTTTTTTAAGTGTCAGGAATGTGACATCGGGCCATTTAATTACTAGTCCCCCGTCATTTCTTCAGAAGCTCAGTGGTAAATGACATATTCATATTAGTCAGAAAATGTACTGGGGAATTCTTTCACATTTACACAAGAATGCCTGTAGAGATCTAAGGCGGGATTCTAGAAAATTGATATGTATTTAAGTTGATTGAAGAATTTATTGATAACACTAGTCAATTGCCCTTCAACCTAGGGTGGTCACTTACCTGAACTCTCTTTTAATCTCATGATGTTTTCTGTTGTTTCAACTCTACCAAGAAGGCTTCTCCCATATAGTCTATTGTGGCTAAGTTTATTCAAACCTAAGTCATTCTCTTTACACAGGAGAGAGGTTAAGAACATCAGTTCTAAGATGTTGTCCTCAGAGAATTGCTTATTTCACCCACTCGTTGAGTGGATAAATGACAGAGTGCTCCTAATGTGGGTTAGATGACAGGGGAGCCAGTTTTGTCTCCAAGCTGTCAAAATAAAACCATGTGAAGGGCAGCAGGGGCAGGTCAGGTAGGCAGAGGGAATGGTGGGCTTGGGTGATCAATGTGTATGATGTTACAGAGGCAAATCAGGAATGTTTGAAGTTGCATTGTGCAGTGCGCTTCCACAGTTGGATTCTAAATATTTACCTCAACAACAACAACAAAGGAGAGTATTAAAGTGGATAAATAAATAAATGGTCACCACGAGGACTTGGATATTGTAGCAATGCATACAGGTATCAAAACACCTGATTGCACCCAATGCAACACTGTGATTATCTGCCATCAGCATAAAAGTAAAGGAAGAGCTGGAGAGATGCAATCATGAGGACCCACAGCTGGAGGAATTCCAGCACCCACATAAAAGCCATGAACAGTGACTACAAAAACAGAAGGATCCTACAGATTCATTAGCTGGCCTAGCTAAATCAGTGAGCTCCTATTTTACCAAAAGACTACCGTAAGGGGATAAGTCAGAGAGGAGTACAAAAAAGGTCTGCCCTGGCTCTGCCTCCATGTATTGGGATGCACACATAACTCATATGCATTACACACACACACACACACACACACACACACACACACACACACACACACCAAAGAATAAAACAAAAATAATCTATGCCCAGGGTTGTTTTTCTCGACTGGCATTTGACAGGTGAGAGTAGAGTCATGAGCCTGCGAAGACATGGCTGCTTCCATCCCATGGACCCATCTCAAAGCAAAAGCCTTACATGTAACTGGAAGAGTGAGTTTCTTGGCTGTGCACTTTGTTGGTTCCCTGACATACCCTCTTTGAGCTGGTAAGGCAATGTCTTCTAGACAGATGGAGCCCCAGCTGTTTGGAATCCCACAGAGAGTGAGGAATAAGCATCCAGATGTTCCCAGCAGCCATGTCAGTTTTCAGGGTTGTTTTCTTTACATGTATGTGGTATGCATGTGTTTTCCTGGTCATAGGTGCACATGCATGTGTATATGTTTGCAAGTTGAGGCCCCAGTTTGACATTGGGTGTCATCCTTTGTTGCTCTCCATTTGTAAAATGGAAGTGCTCCATTTTGGTTAGTTGGTTAACCAGCCAGCTCCCTGTCTCTATGTCTAGTACACTGGACCATCGGGAGACCACCATGTCCACCAGTGTCTTATGTGCACTCTGGGGATCCAATTTGATTCCTCAAGTCGAATGGCAAGGACTTTACCCCTTAGCCACCTCCTCGGACCCCTAGTATAGCTATGTATGATTTATCTTGTCAAGAGCTCAAGAAAGACAAACAGAAGCTAGTGTCATGGCTACAGGCTTTTGTTATTGCTCATTATCATCATCATCATTATTATTTATTATTACTGAGCCAGGGTTTCATGTAGCCCCAACTAGCCTCACATTCATTATGTAAGTGAATTGACCTTGAATTTTTTTTACCTTATCTCCATGTCTTGAGTGATTACAGACGAGTGCCACCATGCCTAGTTTTTGCAGTGCTAGGAGTAAATGCAAGGCCTTGTGTATATTAGATAAGCACTCTACCCAACGAGCTACATGCCCAGCCTTTTGTCTTGCTCTCAATATACTTCATATTTCTACGGACCTCACCAGGAGGCCTCTGTCGAGGTCAAGATTGGAGCTTAGTGTTAGGACATGTTTCTTGGCTCTGTGGGTGATGGGAGCCTCGTCTAAATAAAGGGGCATGGACTCCTTGGGACAGGGTGGTTTTGTTTCTGTTTGAACACTGGTACTCAAAGTGAAATACCTTGCCTGTTTTTTGTCCTGATTCTACTCTGTCCATCCCATTCTCTGTCCTTCCTAGGCCCCTTTTCTGTGTCCTGTTACTGTTGTTTTCCCAGGTGTAAACACCAAATGTTTCCTATGTTAACCTATGCTTGGGGGTGGGGGGTGAGCAGGAGGCCTCTCAATGCCCTGGCAGTCATAAACTAATTAAAGGAGACAGGAACCACCAACAAAAGAAAGTTCTCAGTTTCTCTCCCCACCCCCTCTTTTCTTTTTCTTTCTTTTGACCAGTAAATAGCCAGCTCCTTTGTCCCTGGCTGTACTATTTCATTTCTGGCACCATTGTCCTCATTGTTCTCTCAAACAGGAGGGGTCTGGGCCAGGAGCAGCAAGGTCTCTGCTAATGACGGGAAGTCTTTAAAGTTTGCACTGCATTTCATCTTCTCTGTGGGAGTTTTAGGACGTACCCAGTGTTTGATCCCCACCGCGCAACTTTGCTTCTACTTAATTAACGGATCCCCCATTACCCTTTCTCATTGAGAGGCGCACGGGAGGCCCATTGGGAAGTAATTCAAGGCCAATCTGAGTGATGGCAAGAATTAGTGAAGTCGGTTGTTTTAAGGCTAATGCTTAGGAAATAAAGATGTCCCATTTCAGAGATCTCATTTAAAATTTGTGCTCATTTCTCTTTTCTGTTACGATAGAACAGGTATATCAATGATTTCGCCCCAGAGCAGTGTAAGGACCATTCTGGGGGCAATTTGTAACTGTCAGGAATATAAATAAAAAGAGGATGATATTTGAAGATGTAACAATGTTAACGAGCTTCCCCCCCCCTCTTTTTATGGCTCACAGTCTCTTTCTGCCCAGCCTATTAGCCAGGTCACAACTGTCCATAGCAACTTTTCCAGGGCTCATGAGGCAGGATAGCTGGTGGGGGCTGTTTCAGGGGTGGCTCATTTTACAGTCCAGGAGAAGTTAGACTATGCTCTTGTGACGTTGCTTTTGTTCCAAGGGTGTCTGATGAGTCACAAATAACAAATCATTAGTCAGTATTGGGATTCTGTCCCCAGTCTAAGCTCTTTGCAGTGAGTGTGGCAGAGCAATGCCACGAGTCACAAGTTGGTGTACACATGCCTAGAACTGAGCCCTTACGTTTCCTGAATTTGCTGGCCTGCACCACAGTTACAAAGGTGTCTGTAGGGAGAAGGCCTTGCTCAACTTCCTGTCCTTCTAGTCCCCCAGCCCTATGAGCAATGACCCCCTTTACCTAATGAATTAGGAGCTACTCCTGCCTTGCAATTCTCAGTTTGCCACTTGGCACTGAGAATCAAAGCAGGGCTATTTAGTGCAGCAGTAAATGGCCCGACACATTAGCCCCCTGGCATGCTAAGCTATTAGGCTGTTTTACTGTTGTTAAAGTTACATTTGTTAGGTGGAGTTGCTGCCCCTCCACACAAACTGAGCAGAGTCTGATGCCCAATGGAGACAGCACATGCATACAACGTGAGCCAGGCAAGGACCCAAAGGGTCAGGCCAGCTGGCTGTGCCTCAGATCAGCGACATTGTCAAGATGCAGAAGTGAGACCCTGGAGTGGAGGTGGGGAGGCCACCAGACAGACGTGGATCCTCTGCTGTGCTGTGACTAAGCTCATTACATGGACTTGATCGAGCACTCTTATAATAGTTCTTACGTGAAGCACTAATTGTCAAAGTGTCACCGAGTAAGGAAGGCCAGAGGTGAAGGCTGGTACGGCCGGCACCCACTAAGGCGTGTATTGTAGCTGGATAGAAGGCTGAGGCGAGGGAGGGATTATCCCAAATGGAAGGAGAAATAACTATAGTTGTCGTATGTGAACATGTGTGTGTGAGAGGGGGGGGAGGGAGGGAGAGAGAAAGAGAGAGAGAGAGAGAGAGAGAGAGAGAGAGCAGTAGACAGACAGTCAGACAGAGAGACACACATACACAGAGGGAGTGTTTCTGAAAGCTAGGAACATGCCAGCAGTATCTAGCTTCATGCAGCCAGCTTGCAGGGTTGAGTTGGCATTTGGTAACTTGGGAGCGGCTGCCAGTATGTGTGTAGTGGGAAAAGAGGGAATAGACAACAAGAAAAACACATAGAGCTTTAAAAAAGATGTAAAGTGATTCACTTCGTGCCATATGGACAAAAATGTTGTCACAAAAATAAGGCCAAAAAATAGTGCCAGGTTAGACTTTTAGTTCAAAAACATATGTATAACCATCCCATGAACATGAATTTTAATTAGTATTTTGATAGAGAGAAACCAGATATTTTTTTAACCTGCTCTGTTCTTGTTTTCTGTTCCTCTCCCAGTTTTAGCCTCCATTAAACATTCATGTACTGTATGTTTTGTGTCTGCATGAAGAAAAATGCCTTATCCCGGGACTGGTGGGAATGCAAACATCTTAGTTTTCTGTGGCATACAAAATATCTTCCCGGTGGAGCATGCAAGTAGAAGCTCGTCTCAGGGAAACGGAGCACTCTCTGTGAGACCCAGGCACACCAGGGAGGAAGGAAGCCATATGCCTCGCTTTTTGTCAGTGCAGGCAGCGGGACCCATTCCGGTCCCCACATCCACCGTTCCCACCATGTGCATCTCGTCTCTCTGGGGTGCCTTTGCAACAAGGGATGCGTTTCGCACATCTATGCACACACACACACACACACACACACACACACACACACACGTATATATGGTACATATATAATGCATATATGCATGTATTATTATTTGACAGGACTGCTCAGAGAGAGGACTGGCTATAACTACACAAACCTTGGGTAATGGATCATGTAGTTTATTAATAAATCTCATGTATCTTTACATAATCTAATGCATATTCACATATTTGCATTTTACTTATCAGCTGTGATCCACTTGCTTTTGTGTAGGCATGATGAATACTTATGTGTGTGGATGCCTGGGCATGGGGTGGTGCATGTGTGTAGAGGTCAGAGGTCAATACTGGTGACTTTCTCTATCATTCTCTGCCTGATACTGAAACAGTGTCTCTCACTGCACTGGAATCTTGCTATTCCAGCTAGGCTGCTAGCCAGCAAGCCCTGGGACTCCTGTCTGTGCCCTCCATCCCTGCAAACACGGAGTTCCACGGGCCCGCCTCTATGGCTGCCTTTGCCATGAGCGCTGGAAGGAAGACCTGAACTCAGGTCCTCAAGCGTGTGCTGCAAGACCTTACCCACAGAGCCGTCTTCCCAGCCACTAGGCTTGTCCTGCTTGCACAGAAGATTGGCAAGATCTGTGCTAAACTGTTCCCCTTAGCACATGTCACTCTCACCCCCAGTAGGTGCTTCTTCAGTCCCCTGAGAGAGATGACTGAAGGCAACACAGTAAAAGTGTATGTATTGAGAAGCTTGTTGCTGCCAAGGAGGTTGGGTACATTCCAGGTGTCCCCCACAAAAGGAATATTGGTGGATCAGCTATTTGTATTGTGAATGAAAAAAATTGATAGCAATACTTAATATTTAATTTAATCATGTCAATAATAATATTAAAGTAATAATATGTTGGAACCCAGCCCCCATGGGGTCTCTAAGAGTTGTTTTCAGCATAACCACAGGTACCTCCTGTTTTCCTGACCTCACCCCACTGGAATCAATATCCTGTTGTGAACCCTTTGACCTGGGGTTTTTGTAAGTTTGTATATAAGGCTGCTCCACAAGAAAGGTGAGAGACATTCTCTCAGAAAAGGACCAGGAGTCTTGTGGTTCATCCAAATCTCCAGGCTTTCTCCCAATACTCGGACTTAGTGGCCAAGAGCAGCCACAATAATAGTAAGTTATTATTGTCACTTTAGCATTGTAATCAAAGTCTGATAAGGTCTTGCATCCTGTAATCCTAGAAGTTGGGAGGTAGAAACAGGAAGATCAGCAGTCCAGGGTCATCCTTCATGCCTAGTGACTTCCCAGACAGCTGGGCTGTGTAAGACCATCAGAAATAGACAGATTCCCCAAAGCCATTGCAACAACTACAGCAAGGAGTCAGTCAGATCTCAGTACGAAATTTACGTTCTCTCATATTCTCTGCTGGAATCTCTGAGCCTTCCTGGGGGAAACTAGCTGTATTTTAGTCAGATCCAAAGATGGGTGTGAAATCTGCAACTGTCTTATAAAAGGTGAAGTTTACCCCAAGGTGGGGAGGTGGTAATGTGACCAGTCATCTCCCTCATCTCTGTCTCCCCGAAAGGAACCTGTGGTCCCTTCCCTGAGCGGGCTTTTACTGAAGCCCTCTTGGTGCTGGTGGGTGAGGGTTTTGCTGTTGTCTTGTGCTTTCCTCTCGAAGGAGTTAGCCATTGTTCCTGTAAAGATCATGCTATGGTTTGGCTCTGGCGTGTCCCCAGTATGTCCATTTCCCTTTCACCTCTTATCTGACCTTTCCTCCTCCTTCCTACATCTCAGTTCACCCATCTACCCAACCGCCTACACATCAATCTATCCCTGTATACCTCCATACATACCTACATACAAACCTACCTACATACATACATACATATATACATGCATATACATACACACACATACATACATAATACTCTCTGTCTATGAGTTCTACATGTGAGGAGAGTTGAATGTCATTTCCTTGATGCAAGGATATTTGTAAGCGGGATTGTTTCAGGCGATCCTGCCCAGACACCCCTTGGGGGAGGGGGTGAGAAGATGCAGCACCAAGGACTCAGGCACTGGGAGTCAGTGAGTAGCAGAGTGTGAGGCAGACTCCTTTATTAAGGAAGTTAGAGCTGCCTTTAGACCCCCTCCCAAGGTCCCATTGGCTCAGGCAGCTGACTCTGCTGCATTGCCCTTTCCTCATTGGTGTCTCCATTAGGTGTCTCTTGGTCAGCAGTCTCTGGGCATAGAGGCAGGCTTGGTTGGCTCAGGGAGGAAGTGTCTGCCATGCATGCTTATGCGGGCTAGCCTGGGCACCTGGGCAGGGCAACTGCAGCTTGGGTAGGCTGGCCGGCAGTTTCTCCTACATGGGATCTTTCCTGACTGTTAGGTTTTCAGGAGTACCAGTGGATTTTGGTTAATCCAGGGTTTCAGAAGCATCTTGTGAAATGAGGGAAAACTGAAGGATGGCTTAGACACATTTTCTTCTGACTGTTCTGTGCACATGGGCCATTTTCAAGAGTTAGGACACAGGGGAACTCAGTGGAAGTGTAGATGGCTATCCAGGCTTCCCTGTCTTTCCCTGCTCCGTCCAAAGAGACATGGATACAGTGAAAGTCAGACAACCTAGGCACTCTCTCCCCCACAAGTGGTTTTCTGAAAATTACGGGGTGAGCTTTGGAAATACTCCTGGAGGGCTGTGAATGTTGTTCAGTGGTCAAGTAACCTTGTGTGCATGAGACCTATGGTTTGATTCTCAGCATTGCTGAAATGTAAATAAATGTAAAAGAATATATGTAGTTATTAAATATAACATTAGCTGAAATTGGAAAACATTGGAAATAACCTAATTCCTCACATATAAGACATTTGTTGGATAAATTAAAATATGCTCATATAATAAAATACAATTCAATAATAACTAACGAGGACATTCTTTATGAGTCATTTAAAGATGCTTCCAAGATCCAGTTAGGTGGAGATTTTAAAAAGTCTTCAGAGAGTATAGGGAATGCTATTGTTTCCATAAGAAAGACAAACAAATGGAATAATTACATAATGCTGATAATTTAAAAGCATAAACATAGGAAAGATAGGTTGAGCTAGGGAAATTAATGAAGTATGTCTAGTGTATAGGTGGAGAAAACAGGATTAAATGGAGTCAAATAATGCTTCCTTCGTTTACAGTTTTTATTTTTGACTCTTGTAAACATTTTATGTATTTTAAAAAGTCAAATGTAATGAGCAGAAATGGGACAGTATATGCCAGATTGTAAGATGGATGGATAGAGACAGATGACAATCTTTGTGGCTGGAGCTTGGGACGACGACTCTATCAACACCGAAAGGGAGGGAGGAAGGGAGCAAGCATGTCTGAAATGATGAAGTATTGGCGATGATCCACCTTAGTCCTTAACTCACGTGTATCTCTGTTTCCAGAAACTTCCAGGGACTGTCTCCTCCCCTCTTACTACCTTTGTGAAAAGGAATGAGACTGAATACAAACTATGACTCTTTTCCACTTAGGGGGGTCACAGTTGAGTCAACAATGAGATGACTTAGTCTGATGAAAAGAGAGACACAGTGTTCAAGTTGTTTGCCTGTGTGTGAATTGTAATTGTTCACACAGCATGTTATAGGCCATGTTACTTGCTTTCTGGTAAGCCATATTGTTTTATTCCTACCATTTTTATTTCTAAGCAAAAAAAAAATGTCAATACTGTGCTCTCTCTGCTCCCATGCAACCCAACTCTTTTAGCGGGAAAGCAGCCTTTGAAGTTAAGCCTTTAAAAGCAAAAAGGTAGTAGTTATTTACTAAAGTAATTTTATTAATAAAATATTGCCATCAAAAGGAAAAAACAAAACATGAAAATGGATTGATTTCATGATTTACCAGGGCCAAAGTTTTTAAAGACAGTCTCAAACTTTTTCTTCTCTCCTGATGGCTGATGGGTAGGGTTCCTAGACGGTATGTATAAAATAAGCATGTTTGGTGTAAAGGTGTGTGTCATTTAACGATTAGGCCGTGTTGCAGTTCCTTATGCAACAGGCATTAGCAAACATTACTTGCAGGCAGGATGGTTTTGTGGTGACTAGTGTGGAGGTCTATCTAGAGTCACGCCTTCAACTTTCTGTCACAAGTAAAGGCAAGGAAGAAGGGGACATGAGGCTGACACTTCCTGACTATAGAAAATGTATGATTGATTTCGCCAAAAATACTGGCACCCATGGGTGTCAAAAATGTGACTGATTGTTTTTACATGGGTCCTCTGATTAAACAGGTAAATTTCCAAACCATGTCAGGCCGGGCAAGTCAGGTGTGACTTAAATGGGATGCTAGGAGATGGCTAGGAGAAATCTGGAGGGCAATGGGCACCCTATGTGTTTCAAATGGGAATGGAATGAGCCATTATGGCAAAAAGAGCCTCTCTTTGGGTAAGACTTTGTGTCAGTTGGTGGTCTCAGCATTAAAGCTATGTGACTACTGTTTGCCATCTAAGCCCTAAGAGAGGGAAAATATCAAGAATGAGGCAGAAACAAGGTTCTTATACCAAAAGCGATGAAATAGAAGCTTTCCCATTCAAAGTGGTCAAGGTCTCCAAGTTTTTAAAATGGGGATCCGTAGACTCTATATGCCAGTCTTCCGATAATGCTGGCCGATGGCATGGATTCGCCAGCTGTAACCCAGGCACAAGCATGCATGCCACGGCTGCTTGGGTGCACTTGAGGCTGCACTCACGCAGAAAGCCCTCTCCAGAATAGCCTTCCTCCTCTGCCATCTTATTTACATTTCATCTCCTGGAGTAAATTCCCATCATTTGAACTTTTAAAAAATATATTTCAATGTTACTTAAGCAAAGATGAGTAATGATGTGAATGGGTTTAAAATAGGTTATTACCAGTCAAATATGCGCCGGCTAAATTATATTTTAAAAGGGGGTGTCCTCTGGAACATTCCAAATGGAGACTTCATTCTAAGTAATCAAAATTGCTTTGCTTGTTCAGAGCGGCATTAAAAGCCCCATCCACTAATTGAGCGAAGGCAGGGATGAGGCAGCCCTGTCCCCTCATTAGATGATCTTGCAGGCACGGCTTGTCATCCTGGGTTGCCAGGCTCAATCTAATAGTACCGCTGGCTCACATTAATGGTAATTCATTATGACACGCTATGTCCTTCCAGTGCTGCAACAATGGGGAGCCAGTGGGACATCTGTCTACCCTGCTCCTTCTTGATCCTGTCCTTCCTTCCCGCTGTAGTTCAAGCAGCCACCTTGGTGTAAACCTGCATCTTTGGCTGACTGGAGACTGGAGATCTCCTGGGGGATTGCAGTCTGGTCCCTCGTGCAGGTTTTATAAAGACGTTCTAGGACCATAGGCTAAGTCCATATGGAAAACCATAGCACTTACTAAAGGAAATGTTTGTGTGTATGAGAGAGAGACAGATAGAGAGAGAGAGAGAGAGAGAGAGAGAGAGAGAGAGAGAGAGAGAAAGTGTGTGAATGTCCCTCTCTCTTTCTCTCTCTCTCTATATATGTATGTATAAATGTGTGTGTGTATATGTGTGTGTGAGAGAGAGAGAGGGAATTGTGTGAATGTCTCTCTGTCTCTCTCTATATATGTATGTATGTATAAATGTGTGTGTACCAACAGAGGTGTTAGCTTGTTTGTGTGTGTTTATGTGAGTATGAGTATATGTGTGTTCGTGTCTATGTATATATGCTTTTGTATATGTTTGCATGTATGTATGTGTTTGGATGTGCATGTAGGGAGTTTATGTGAGTGCGTATGCATGTGTGCTCATGAAAATGTATGTAACATGTCAGTGTGTATGTATGTGTATATATGTGTGTGAATATGCATGCATGATGCATGTATGTATATGTGAGTGTATATATGTGTATGTGTGTGTGTGTGTGAATATGCATATGTGTGTGGGTGTGTACATGTATATATGTGTGCGTATGATTATGCACACACATGCTATGGCTTCTTAGGGAGTAAATATTCTCATTCTATATCAATTCCCAATTCCTGGAAGAATACTCCTAAGAAGTATTCAGATGGAATTGTTTCCAGGCTTCAGGTTTCTCCCTCAGCGTCTGGCTGTTCAACACCTTGGAGGAAACACTGGGTGGAAGGATGGACCTACTTACCCTTTCCTATCACAGGATCAGGCAACCCGAGCAGCCAGGATTCACCATGTCCTCCCAGTATGTGGCAGGGCAAATCTAATTTGCATGTTTGCATGGGTTCATTGTGTTGAGTCAGATCATTTCTTCTTTTGGCAGGAGGCTGTCTCAGCTGTGCCCAGGCAGGGTTGTCAATTCTCTGATGGGGCTTTTCCTGCTTGTCTGTAGATCACCCACAGAGGTAGAAAGGTCGACTGTATTGACTCGCAGACTCTGCAGGCCAAGAGTGGTGATGTTGCCTAGGAATGAGGTTTGGGACCGCCGTGTCACCCACTGTTTGCCGAGTCTGAGTCAGAGCTCATGGTGGGATGTCCGCTCCAAGTAGTTGGGCCATGGTGTGATTTCCACAATGCTAAAAGCCCGTGTCCTCACACACCATTTGTGTCCCTTTGGGTTATATTTAAGGAAATAGCCCCATTTTCCTCAACATACTCTAAGTGAGTAGAAAGGCTGGCCGTGATTAGCCACCACCATCGAGCTTTATGAGGGTCTTTCTGGTGTATGACGCTGTCAACACCATCGCCTCTGTCCAGATTTTACATTCAGAATGCAAAACCCATTGCTTCATGCATGTTCCCGAATAAAACAGTCTGTCTGTCTTTCCATAGTACTTGTAAGGTGTGTTGACTGAGTTCTTGCTGAGATCTGTGCCCACGCTCACCTTCACAGGACAAACCTTAGCACCCACGAGCAACCCGAGCCATCCATGGCGTATTCTTCCCCACAAAGACAAGCAAACAACAATGTATATGTGTGTGAACTCAGCACTGTGTATGTGTGTGTGCAGTGAAGTTAGTACCATGCATATGTGTGCACAATGAAGTTAGCCCTGTGTATATGCTAACATGTTCATGTGTGATGAACAGTGCTGATTCTATATGTGTGTGTACAGGATTAACTTGGCGCTGAGTGTATGCGTGTGTGATGAACAGTACTGAGTGTGTGTGTGTGTGTGTGTGTGTGTGTGTGTGTGTGTGATGAACAGTCTGCTATGTATGTGTGTGTGTGAATTCAGTGCTATGTATGTGTGTGTGTGAACTCAGTGCTGTGTATGTGTGTGTGTGAATTCAGTGCTGTGTATATGTGTGTGTGAATTCAGTGCTATGTACGTGTGTGTGTGAATTCAGTGCTATGTATGTGTGTGTGAATTCAGTGCTGTGTATGTGTGTGTGTGAATTCAGTGCTGTGTATGTGTGTGTGTGAATTCAGTGCTGTGTATATGTGTGTGTGAATTCAGTGCTATGTATGTGTGTGTGTGAATTCAGTGCTATGTATGTGTGTGTGAATTCAGTGCTATGTATGTGTGTGTGTGAATTCAGTGCTGTGTATGTATGTGTGTGTGTGAATTCAGTGCTATGTATGTGTGTGTGTGAATTCAGTGCTATGTATGTGTGTGTGTGAATTCAGTGCTGTGTATGTGTGTGTGAATTCAGTGCTGTGTATATGTGTGTGTGAATTCAGTGCTGTGTATGTGTGTGTGAATTCAGTGCTATGTATGTGTGTGTGAATTCAGTGCTGTGTATGTGTGTGTGTGTGAATTCAGTGCTGTGTATGTGTGTGTGTGAATTCAGTGCTGTGTATATGTGTGTGTGAATTCAGTGCTGTGTATGTGTGTGTGTGAATTCAGTGCTATGTATATGTGTGTGTGAATTCAGTGCTGTGTATGTGTGTGTGTGAATTCAGTGCTGTGTATATGTGTGTGTGAATTCAGTGCTATGTATGTGTGTGTGTGAATTCAGTGCTATGTATGTGTGTGTGAATTCAGTGCTGTGTATGTGTGTGTGAATTCAGTGCTATGTATGTGTGTGTGTGAATTCAGTGCTATGTGTGTGTGAATTCAGTGCTGTGTATGTGTGTGTGAATTCAGTGCTGTGAATTCAGTGCTATGTGTGTGTGAATTCAGTGCTGTGTATGTATGTGTGTGTGAATTCAGTGCTGTGTATATGTGTGTGTGAATTCTGTGTATGTGTGTGTGAATTCAGTGCTGTGTATATGTGTGTGTGAATTCAGTGCTGTGTATATGTGTGTGTGAATTCAGTGTATGTATGTGTGTGTGAATTCAGTGCTGTGTATGTATGTGTGTGTGAATTCAGTGCTATGTATGTGTGTGTGTGAATTCAGTGCAGTGCTATGTGTGTGTGAATATATGTGTGTGTGAATTCAGTGCTGTGTATGTGTGTGTGAATTCAGTGCTGTGTATATGTGTGTGTGAATTCAGTGCTCAGTGTATGTATGTGTGTGTGTGAATTCAGTGCTATGTATGTGTGTGTGAATTCAGTGCTATGTATGTGTGTGTGTGAATTCAGTGCATGTGTGTGTGCTGTGTATGTGTGTGTGAATTCAGTGCTGTGTATATGTGTGTGTGAATTCAGTGCTGTGTATGTATGTGTGTGTGTGAATTCAGTGCTATGTATGTGTGTGTGAATTCAGTGCTATGTATGTGTGTGTGAATTCAGTGCTGTGTATATGTGTGTGTGAATTCAGTGCTGTGCTATGTATGTGTGTGTGAATTCAGTGCTATGTATGTGTGTGTGTGAATTCAGTGCAGTGAATTCAGTGTGTATGTGTGTGTGTGAATTCAGTGCTATGTATGTGTGTGTGAATTCAGTGCTATGTATGTGTGTGTGTGAATTCAGTGCTATGTATGTGTGTGTGTGAATTCAGTGCTGTGCTATGTATGTGTGTGTGTGAATTCAGTGTGTGTGTGTGAATTCAGTGCTGTGTATGTGTGTGTGAATTCAGTGCAGTGCTGTGTATGTGTGTGTGAATTCAGTGCTGTGTATATGTGTGTGTGAATTCAGTGCTGTGTATATGTGTGTGTGAATTCAGTGCTATGTATGTGTGTGTGTGAATTCAGTGCTATGTATGTGTGTGTGTGAATTCAGTGCTGTGTATGTGTGTGTGTGAATTCAGTGCTGTGTATGTGTGTGTGAATTCAGTGCTGTGTATATGTGTGTGTGAATTCAGTGCTATGTATGTGTGTGTGTGAATTCAGTGCTATGTATGTGTGTGTGAATTCAGTGCTATGTATGTGTGTGTGAATTCAGTGCTGTGTATATGTGTGTGTGAATTCAGTGCTGTGTATATGTGTGTGTGAATTCAGTGCTATGTATGTGTGTGTGTGAATTCAGTGCTATGTATGTGTGTGTGAATTCAGTGCTATGTATGTGTGTGTGAATTCAGTGCTATGTATGTGTGTGTGAATTCAGTGCTATGTATGTGTGTGTGAATTCAGTGCTATGTATGTGTGTGTGTGAATTCAGTGCTATGTATGTGTGTGTGTGAATTCAGTGCTGTGTATATGTGTGTGTGAATTCAGTGTTGTGTGTATGTGTGTGTGAATTCAGTGCTATGTATGTGTGTGTGTGAATTCAGTGCTATGTATGTGTGTGTGAATTCAGTGCTATGTATGTGTGTGTGAATTCAGTGCTATGTATGTGTGTGTGAATTCAGTGCTGTGTATGTGTGTGTGTGTGAATTCAGTGCTGTGTATATGTGTGTGTGAATTCAGTGCTATATATGTGTGTGTGTGAATTCAGTGCTATGTATGTGTGTGTGAATTCAGTGCTATGTATGTGTGTGTGTGAATTCAGTGCTATGTATGTGTGTGTGAATTCAGTGCTGTGTATGTGTGTGTGTGTGAATTCAGTGTTGTGTATATGTGTGTGTGAATTCAGTGCTGTGTATATGTGTGTGTGAATTCAGTGTTGTGTGTATGTGTGTGTGAATTCAGTGCTGTGTATGTGTGTGTGTGAATTCAGTGCTATGTGTGTGTGTGTGAATTCAGTGCTGTGTATGTGTGTGTGTGTGAATTCAGTGCTGTGTATGTGTGTGTGTGAATTCAGTGCTGTGTATATGTGTGTGTGAATTCAGTGCTGTGTATATGTGTGTGTGAATTCAGTGCTATGTATGTGTGTGTGTGAATTCAGTGCTATGTATGTGTGTGTGTGAATTCAGTGCTATGTATGTGTGTGTGAATTCAGTGCTGTGTATATGTGTGTGTGAATTCAGTGCTGTGTATATGTGTGTGTGAATTCAGTGCTATGTATGTGTGTGTGTGAATTCAGTGCTATGTATGTGTGTGTGTGAATTCAGTGCTGTGTATATGTGTGTGTGAATTCAGTGTTGTGTGTATGTGTGTGTGAATTCAGTGCTCAGTGTATGTATGTGTGTGTGAATTCAGTGCTATGTATGTGTGTGTGTGAATTCAGTGCTATGTATGTGTGTGTGAATTCAGTGCTGTGTATGTGTGTGTGTGAATTCATGTGTGTGTGTGAATTCAGTGCTGTGTATGTGTGTGTGAATTCAGTGCTGTGTATGTGTGTGTGAATTCAGTGCTGTGTATATGTGTGTGTGAATTCAGTGCTATGTATGTGTGTGTGAATTCAGTGCTATGTATGTGTGTGTGTGAATTCAGTGCTGTGTATATGTGTGTGTGTATGTATGTGTGTGTGAATTCAGTGCTGTGTATATGTGTGTGTGAATTCAGTGCTGTGTATATGTGTGTGTGAATTCAGTGCTATGTATGTGTGTGTGAATTCAGTGCTATGTATGTGTGTGTGTGAATTCAGTGCTGTGTATGTGTGTGTGTGAATTCAGTGCTATGTATGTGTGTGTGAATTCAGTGCTATGTATGTGTGTGTGTGAATTCAGTGCTATGTATGTGTGTGTGAATTCAGTGCTGTGTATGTGTGTGTGTGAATTCAGTGCTATGTATGTGTGTGTGAATTCAGTGCTATGTATGTGTGTGTGTGAATTCAGTGCTATGTATGTGTGTGTGAATTCAGTGCTCAGTGCTATGTATGTGTGTGTGAATTCAGTGCTATGTATGTGTGTGTGTGAATTCAGTGCTGTGTATATGTGTGTGTGAATTCAGTGCTATGTGTGTGTGAATTCAGTGCTGTGTATATGTGTGTGTGAATTCAGTGCTGTGTATATGTGTGTGTGAATTCAGTGCTATGTATGTGTGTGTGAATTCAGTGCTATGTATGTGTGTGTGTGAATTCAGTGCATGTGTGTGTGTGAATTCAGTGCTATGTATGTGTGTGTGAATTCAGTGCTATGTATGTGTGTGTGTGAATTCAGTGCTGTGTATGTGTGTGTGTGAATTCAGTGCTGTGTATATGTGTGTGTGAATTCAGTGCTGTGTATATGTGTGTGTGAATTCAGTGCTGTGAATTCAGTGCTATGTGTGTGTGTGTGAATTCAGTGCTGTGTATGTGTGTGTGTGAATTCAGTGCTGTGTATATGTGTGTGTGAATTCAGTGCTGTGTATATGTGTGTGTGAATTCAGTGCTATGTATGTGTGTGTGTGAATTCAGTGCTATGTATGTGTGTGTGAATTCAGTGCTGTGTATGTGTGTGTGTGAATTCAGTGCTGTGTATATGTGTGTGTGAATTCAGTGCTGTGTATATGTGTGTGTGAATTCAGTGCTATGTATGTGTGTGTGTGAATTCAGTGCTATGTATGTGTGTGTGTGAATTCAGTGCTGTGTATATGTGTGTGTGAATTCAGTGCTGTGTATGTGTGTGTGTGAATTCAGTGCTATGTATGTGTGTGTGAATTCAGTGCTATGTATGTGTGTGTGTGAATTCAGTGCTGTGTATATGTGTGTGTGAATTCAGTGTTGTGTGTATGTGTGTGTGAATTCAGTGCTGTGTATATGTGTGTGTGAATTCAGTGCTGTGTATGTGTGTGTGTGTGAATTCAGTGCTGTGTATATGTGTGTGTGAATTCAGTGCTGTGTATGTGTGTGTGAATTCAGTGCTATGTATGTGTGTGTGTGAATTCAGTGCTATGTATGTGTGTGTGTGAATTCAGTGCTGTGTATGTGTGTGTGAATTCAGTGCTATGTATGTGTGTGTGAATTCAGTGCTATGTATGTGTGTGTGTGAATTCAGTGCTGTGTATATGTGTGTGTGAATTCAGTGCTATGTATGTGTGTGTGAATTCAGTGCTATGTATGTGTGTGTGTGAATTCAGTGCTGTGTATATGTGTGTGTGAATTCAGTGCTGTGTATGTGTGTATGAATTCAGTGCTGTGTATATGTGTGTGTGAATTCAGTGCTGTGTATATGTGTGTGTGAATTCAGTGCTCAGTGTATGTGTGTGTGTGAATTCAGTGCTATGTATGTGTGTGTGAATTCAGTGCTATGTATGTGTGTGTGTGAATTCAGTGCTGTGTATATGTGTGTGTGAATTCAGTGCTGTGTATATGTGTGTGTGAATTCAGTGCTGTGTATGTGTGTGTGTGAATTCAGTGCTGTGTATGTGTGTGTGTGTGAATTCAGTGCTGTGTATATGTGTGTGTGAATTCAGTGCTATGTATGTGTGTGTGTGAATTCAGTGCTGTGTATATGTGTGTGTGAATTCAGTGCTGTGTATGTGTGTGTGTGTGAATTCAGTGCTATGTATGTGTGTGTGAATTCAGTGCTATGTATGTGTGTGTGTGAATTCAGTGCTGTGTATATGTGTGTGTGGATTCAGTGCTGTGTATATGTGTTTGTGTGTGTATGATGGAGTTAGTGCTGTGCAATGTGCATGTGATGAACAGTTCTATGTGCATGTGTGTGCAATAAAGTTAGTGTTGAGAGAGAGAGAGAGAGAGAGAGAGAGAGAGAGAGAGAGAGAGAGTTAGTGTTGCTTCTGTGACTCAAGAGAACAAATACATGCGTTCTTACCAAAGCCAGGGGAATAAATGGAGGCAGGTTAGTTGTCAAGGACCTAGAGATTACCACAGGAAGTATGCGGGCTCCATTGGGAGATGGCTGAGTGATATGCTATGTCCATGATGCTAATGGCAAAGGGGACAAGACACCTGATTTCCTACTCTGTTCAAACTTCACAGTGGCTTCTGCCTTTCCCAAGAATAGAAATTTGTCCTTGAAGTGGCAGATCAGGCCTAGTTTACCCAGGGTGTCCAGCATTTGTTCATTGCTAAACATTGTTATCTACAAAGTTCACGATTAAGACCCACATAACTCTGCTTTAAAAACAAAAGGAAAAGGAGTTCCATAATGTTTTCATCTGGTCTCATCCCCTGCCTCCCCCCAGAGCAGAACAGAAGGCTTGCACAGTGCACAGCGAGCATCACAGTCACTCAGGCTGCTGCGCTGCCCCTCCTCCTCTTCCTATGCTTAAAGCTGCAGGTGTTCTCTTGCCCGCCCCACCACACACAGTTGTTTCATTTACCTCCACCCTATGTCTTCCCGAAGACCTTCTTTCTCTTTCCTTGTTTTCTGTTCTTGTCTTTTTTTTCCCCCCATCAACAAATGGAAAGCTTCCTGGGCAAAGCCTAGTGTTTTGTTTTCTGCCTTGAGCAGTAACTGGGACATAGCAGAGGCTCATCAAGCAGTTTCTAAATGAACAAAGTCTCCACTTATAACCACGTTCGGGAGCATTGCACTAAAGACACAGATTTAGGGGTTGGAGAGATGGATCGTTGGCTCAGAGAGCTGCTGATCTTGCAGAGGGGCTCAGTTCTGTTCCCAGCTCACAAGCCCTGTAGCACAGTCCACAGCTACCTGGAACTCCACCTCCAGGGGTATCCAACACCCTCTCCTGGCCTCCACCGACACCTGCACCTGATGCAGACAAACCTATACACAACTGAAAATAAAACAAATCTTTTTATAAAATGACCTGGAGATTTAAAACTGAAAAGTAAATAGATCTGTCAACAGACAGAGTCAAAAGTAGAATTTTGCATGTTCTTACAGGTGCACCTACTCATTCATCTTTTATGTATTTGCTGGTCTCCTGCTTTAAATCAGGCCTTATTTTAAGTAGGAGAGGCAAAACAATGGATAAAATAGGCAAACCAAAAAGCAAGCTAGTTTTAGAGATGGAAACTCCTGGATAAGAAAACAAAGGAAGTAGGGGGCAGGTAGGGTGAGGGAGGCCTACTCCTTTGTGGTCTATACGGCATCTGATTGCAGTCTCTCTCTGCCTGCCTTTCCCAGAATTGTCCTCATCTCCTAGACCCGCCTCTCTTCCTGCCTCCATTGGCCAAACAGTGTTTTATTCATCAACCAATAAGAGAAACATATACAGAAGGACATCCCCCATCATAAGTTGTTTTATTTAATGCCTTAGCAAATACTGGAAATTGCATGTGTCACAGCTGCTAGGAGGTTATGGTAGGAGGTATGACAGGTTGAAGTCATAGCTCTGCCTCCGTGAGTTCTAACTATGGGTACCTAAGTTCAATGTCCTCATCTATTAAGCAGCATCTGTAATGTCTACTTCATAGGATGATTTCAACAAGCAAAACAAAACAGAAAACAAAAACAAAAAAATAAAAAAAAAACACTGCTGAGAAATTGCCCAATACATAATGATATGTAGCTGGAGTTCTAGAATGCTTTTGACTACTATCTAGGATGCAGATCTAAATGCTGCCCTGGTGCAGGTGTGTGGATGCTATGGTACAAAAATGGGTCATGGCAGAGCGTCAGAAAGCAGGTCAGGATGTTTGCAAAAATGCTCCCAATTTAAATAGCATAGAATTTACAGATAAGTTCTGTGGCTTTATTGAATAGCTTTTTATCATTAGGAAAATGGCGTGAGTGTTGAGAAAGTATAAATTAGTAAAAGGAAATCCTAAAGTTAATACTGTAGCATTTTATCGTTCATAGTTTCACACATTTCCATGTTGTACATACGTGTGTGTGTGTGTGTGTGTGTGTGTGTGTGTGTGTGTGTGTGTGTGTGTGGTTTTATTATGTCAATGACAGAGCTCCTGTCTGGTTACCAACATTTATATGTTTAAAACATTAATGTATTGTAATAAGATTACTGCTAAGGAACTTTGGGGTCCTGAGTCATGGGACTTTGTACTTGAAGATGGTGCCTTGAAAACACTGTCATTTTCTTGGACAAATGATCTATCTCTTTCTCTCTCCAAGACACATTGTTAGCTGTTTGGACTCATTCCACTTTCCATATTATCAATAACTTTGAAGTAATAGTATAATATATATATATATATATATATATATATTATAAATGAGATTACATATCAATGTCTATAAGATCACTACCATACCAGACCAGGATACTCATTTTTCTTAAACACATGTCCAGTTTCTACCAGGCATCTTACCACCCCTTTCCAACTCATTAAACTTTAATCAAAACTCATGCTAGTTTGACTCAGTTTGTAACTGAGTCCTTCTGTCTGTTCAGTACCCTACTCTCTCAGTCCAGGGGACTGCGAGCAAGTCCCTTGAGATCACTAGGAGAGTTAGCTAAGGCTTCACTGAGAAGGGGCTGAGAGTTGTACTGAGGGCAGAACAGGCAGGGAAGAGGGTAGAGTTGTTTGTTTGTTACTCTTTGGCTCTTTTGGAGGCCCTCTACCTAGCTCCCAAATAAATCATACACAGAGGCTCATTCTTTCTTATAAATAAATGCCCAGCCTTAGCTTGGTTTGTTTCTAGTCAGCTTTCCTTAATTTAAATTATTCCATCTATGTTTTGGCTCTTGGCTTTTTGTCTGTGTACTTTTCTTACTTCTTACTCCATAACTTGCTGTGTAGCTGACTGGCTGGCCCCTGATGTCCTCCTCGAATTTATTCTCTCTGCCTGCTAGCCCCACCTATCATTTCTCCTGCCTTGTTTATTGGCCATTCAGCTCTTTATTAGACCAATCAGGTGTTTTAGAAAGGCAAAGTAACACAGCTTCACAGAGTTAAACAAATGCAACATAAAAGAGCCCAACATATCGTTGCATCAAATTTCCCACAGCATAAACAAATGTAACACATCTTAAAATAATATTCCATAACCATAGGGTAAAATTTTCTCTGTTCAGAGTTTAATCCAGGAAAGAGGAGCACAGCAAGGTGTGCCAAAGGAGGAATATAGTCAAGAAAGTAGTGAACAAAGCAAGGAGCGCAAGCTCCACAGGGGAAGGAGGGATGCAGGAGCTCCACAGGGGAAGGAGGGATGCAGGAGCTCCACAGGAGAAGGAGGGATGCATTTTGTAAAGAGGTAAGAGCCTCATAGCCATCTCATGCCCGTGATCTGAGCATGCGCAATGTTGAAACAGGAGGATTTGTATGAATCAAGTTGGTCCTGGCTTAGGGACTGAAACCCCCATGGCGGGTGTGGGAGGCAGGCACTGTGATAGTCACTACCATGCCTGACTCAGTGACTAGAGAGATATGGGAAGAGCAGGGAGGAAGTGTTGCTCTACGCTGAGCCAGAGGCCTTCATGGAAGGTTTGTAAATGCGCACGAATCACCTATTTTTAACACCAAAGAGCGTTTAACAGCAAAATTAGGAAACCTCAATTACACAAGAAAACCATTCCTGTTCCCACAGTGTCCTGCATGAGGCCGGTGGCATTGTTGTTTCTTCTTGGCATCCTTTCCTAGTCCGTTTCTGGAAAGGACATTTCCTCACCCCCTCAAAACACCCCCTACTTCTTGAAGGAACTTCATTTTCTGTGCCACCCAAAGACCCTCGACATAGCCCTTGCCCAGTCAGAAAGCCGCGTTCTATCACTGTGTGGGTGAGAAATTGCAAGTACATAAAAGACTGCCCATTAGACATTACACATTCTCCACTGCCGTCATGAGACTGAATTTAGATGGTGTTAAGGGGAAGATAATATGATGAGATGCACAATTCACACGGTTGCCTTGGACACCTTAACACGTGATGTTTTACCAACCATCCCATAAGACAGGAATGATGGAGACCTCCATTGAGAAGATGATGAGTTACAGAAGCAGAGTTAGTGACTTCCTACTGGCCACACACACACATGCTGGCATGGGGATAATATGAATTAATAAATCTTTTTTTTTGTTTGTTTGCTTTGATTTTTTAACTCAAGCTGGCTTTGAACTTGCTACAGATGGAGTAAAAAATGATTTTAGTGACTTAATCACTGAGACATTAGTAGGGCAGTCCTGGAAATTCTGTGCCTCCAACCTCAAGTATATTTTACCCTAACTTGGGCCACCTTATTAGTGTAACAACTATTTGTTTGTCACTTGGGGAATATAAAGGGAACCTAGCAAACATGTGCCCAAATCCAAGAGCTGTGATGAGTCGTGCTCAAAATGAAACTCAAAGGGCTTTATCACCAAGGCAGCCCAAGTCTTCCTTTTAAAAGCCGGGTATTGTGGTTCGAGTTTTTAATCCCGGAACTCAGAAGGTAGATGGATCTTCCTGAGTTCAAGGCCAGCGTGGTCTACAAGGTGAGCTCCAAGTCGACAAGAACCACACAGTAAGATTCAGTATCAAAGCCAACAACAATAAAATAAAGCATCAAGTGACAACTTTTCTTCCTTAAGAATCTTGCCAAAGGCCAAGCTGGTTCTGAATGTGAAGCCCCTGTCCTTTCCACTGCAGTGTTTTCCCTGTGTGGACCACTGCCTGCCAGACCCTGCTGTGGTTGCTGTAGCTTCATTGTAAATTTAGAAACTGCAACAGTTGCATCCTCAGTCATTTCTCTTTTGGATTTGTTTTAGCTATGCTGGGATATGCTGCATCTCCATAAAAAAAATAGGATCATTTTGTCAAATTATATATGATTCCCTGTTGTATCTACAGATAAATTGGTGGAGATTTTCATTTTAAGAATAGTGGTTTCTTATCCATGGATATTGGATGTCTTTCTATCCTCTTAGTTGACATTTTTCAGGTCTGTTTTTAGTTTGTAATATACAAATTTTCTCCCATTATTAAATTTATTCCTATTATATCCTCTCCCATACTTTTAAGTGTGGAATTGTTGTCTTGATCATTCTTTTTTAGAATTATTCTGTGCTAAACTATGACAATATGTCAAAATATGGTCAAGTACCCTCAGCCTTAGGATGTCAGACATTTGGTCTTGTGATAATTTAGTGACTTGAGATATTCTAAAGATAAACATTTTTTACAGGAAAACAAAAACAACCAGACAAATAAAATACCAGATAACTTCTCGATTCTGTCAAAGCTACTGGTTTCTCCTTCTTTCCTTTGGGATGCCAGGTGTCACCTCTAACCCTGTGTTAGGTGAAGGCAGTGTGAACACATGTTTTTGTCTTGCTCCCAACCTTAAGGGACACAACTTTTCAATGTTAAATACTGTGTGTTTTATATGCTTTCTAGCAGGTTGTGGAGGATAGTTATTAGGTGGCTAAGGTGTGTGCTTTTGTCAAGAACGAGTTGTGGGTCTTGCTTGTCAAGTGCTTTTTCACAGTCTGTCAGCACAATTGTACGATGATGTGGCTTCCTCATTACAACACTCTTATATTGTTTGGTTTTCAGAAGCTGAGAGAAGTTTTCCTCTCCAGGACCAATGCCACATGACCATGACATATAATTATCCTTAGAATTTAATGTACTTTGAAATAATTTAAGAAATTCAGAAATCATTTAAAAACCACTTAGGTTTTTTGGAATATAAAGATTAGTAAGAGAAATAATAATAACATAAGTGACCAGTCCTGTCACTTTCTTACATGAACTTGGTTTATTAAGACCACATTTTAGTGTTACCCCAGAGTATCATTTTAAGTATTGTTTTTAAATTCATGAATATGTAAGCTTCCTGGTAAGATAGAATCATTCTAGGGCAACACTATGTACAATTCTCCTTTATTTAATTTAGTAATTGCATTTATTTATTGCATTACTTCAAATATCATCAGTAAATGCTTGAACAACTTGTAATCACAGAATTTGGTCACTGGAGTGGCTAAACCTAAAACACATAGAGGAACTGATAAACTTCTCACTATAAAAATAATGACATCATGGTAATATTTTTATTTAGAAAATACTTTGCATTTTTAGCTTCACCATAGGGTTAGAAGACTTGCAGATAATGGTAATGTGACTTAGTTTGAATCAGGTGTTTCTGGCTTTATTATGCTTTTCACTATTTCTTAGCCTGGAGATTCTTTTTCTACTTAGTGTCCTAGGGTGGCCACAGCTGTGCTGTGTGCTAGTAAATACATTTCAATACATGTGACTTCCTGTTAGGATGATTTCTTTGGAGTTCTCTTGCAAGGATAATGTTTCAAGTATAATTTAAGTACAGTATCTTATAAAATGATTATAATTGTCCATCTCAATAAAACTAAGCCTGGGATGCCCACAAGACACACAAGCCTGTTTGCATATGCACGTGTATACACACTTGCTGATGTGGCTCCTTAATAAAGTATTTAAAGTTGACTGACCCGTCACATTTCTAAAATAGCTAATTCCCATTTTTACACTTCAAGTATCACTGTCTTTTGAAATGTCATTCACAAAAGGTTCTTTGGTTATTTTTCACCAATCATCCACTTACCAGCTGCAAAATGGCACAGTTCAATGACTCCACCATTGGCTATGAATCAGGCCTAGGGGGAAAAGAGTATTAAAGTCAAATTTCTGAAAATTTATTCAGAAACTTGTAGCAGAAATGTTGTTTGACTGACTTCATAGTGTCTGACGTTTTAGACCCGAGTATTTGAAGCCACTCTTGGGTTATTTGACAGTTGCTATTCCTTTTTTATTTTGCAGTGTGACAAGAAGCCAAGAGTAGCAAGGACGGGAAGCAGAGAGAGTGACCTGCAGCTCACCAGGTCAGGACTGGCATTGCCATTGTGGATCATTATTTTTGTCATTTGCACAGCTCTCCAATCTCTTGAGGCTTGCTTCTGTGAGTTCTAAGCTAGAGGTAGTTCTTGCAGGTTTTCTCATCACGGCCAGCTCTCTTGCATCCAAAGCCCAGCATTGGGTTACCTGATTTCTAGGATTTGAATATGAAAAATAATTTAAAGAAACTTTTGTGAGTGTAAGGAATTTTGAAACCTAGTAAGATGCATAGAAAATCTGGTTATGATTGTTCTTTTTGTTAAAATATCTTAAAGCGAAGACTTTTTGATGAGTTTCCCAGATCCCAACCCTTAAAACACATGGAATGTTAAATTATGTAACTGTAGTGGCAGAAGTCCTGTGTTTGGGACATCTGCCTTGTCTCCTCTGCTGCATGCTCTGACCTCAGGTCTACCCAGAAGGCTTTGGATGCTCTTCAGAGTTGACCTGGATGCTAGCAGTGGTTTTTAACTAGTTGATGCTGAACATCAAATGAAGGCTAATTAAAGAATTTCTGCACAAATAAAATGACGTGGATAGTCAGAGTCTACTAGGCACAAGCCACTCGGGCCATTTGGCTATTGCTATGTGACCCTAGTGAACAGAAGCTTGATGGCATCTGCCCAGAGGCTTGATGGGAGTAAGGATGAAGACCTGTGTTCATCTTCTCGTTCTCGCCATTGTCCTAAATAGCTATCTCAACCTTGGCTGCTCTTGCCCGGCTGCTCACAAGAGACTCCTTCTGTCACTGCCTGCATTCTGATTCCCCCTGTGGTCCCAGCAGCCCAACCCACCCACCACTCTCCTTCCCGATACCTTAGAAGAAGGTTTTCTAGTTCTCATCACACAGTGAGATCAATGCCTCTGTCCTCCTGTCTGATCACATCTCTTCAGGGAAAATGAATGCTAGTGTATGAATTAAGCTTCTGGTTGGTTCTTCATGGGTACTTTATGGATTTTGTTGTGTTTAGGCATTGACTGTAGAGAGTAGACAGTTTTTCAAAACTGGCCTGTGTCTTGAAAGAATATCACCTTTTAGTTAAACGAAAAGTAATTTGAAGAATATCTTGACATTGTCCATATGCCTAATAGTGTTCTTGCCTAGGCTAAGTATGAGTTCTACAAAATGCTATGTTTGAAATGATGTATCCATTGGATTTATGAATGGTCTTCAAGGGTTGAGAACCACTTTTGCGTAACACTTTCATGAGGAGTGTTCTAGTGATGAACGTATCCCAGTTTTTAGTTTTCAAATACTGCTGAGGTAAACACCAAAACCAACAAAGTACAAACTAAATGTCATAAATGTTCTTCATATTTAGACACTAAATAAATCAAAGCTTCTAGAATTTTCCACTCATAACTCTTTACCTCCTGAGAAATTTTTATGCAATTCCAGTGTATAGTTATATATAGCAGGCATATCAATCAAATATCTTCTGATAATAAATTATAATGGATACATTTTAGGCCATATCTTTAGTATGCACACAACTTTTCAGTCTATTAAAGCTGAAAGCAAAATTATGCACTAGGAGGCGGACACGCTTATTTATTTTTCTACATAAAGAATTAAACCCTGGCTGAACATCTGACATTATAGGATATCTTCAGTGCTTTTCAGAGGTGATCGATAGTTTGGTTTTATAATGGACCATTCTGAAAAATACCACTTTATATAAATATGTATTAACAAAGTATGTTTAGGGTTATTCCAGAAATTGTTGGAAATTTAAAAAAAGGATATTACACAAGGCAAAGATACACTAATTGATTCTTACTTGTAATGATGGTTGGGGAATATTGAACGCTTTTTTCATAATCAAAACTTCGCTCACGTAAGAGCAGAAAATGTTGTATATGCAGGAAAAGGACTATAATCCATAGCATCTCATAACCAAGCGTGAGTTGAGGTGCTGTGGGCAGCGTGTTTATCGTGTGGTGTGGCATCCCACACGGGGTAGAGTACATACTGTGTGTTCAGAATGGAGGCTGAGGCATACAACATCTGTAAGCACGGCTGGGCACACCTCTGGTGCTTGCTGTGCTTGTCTTGTGATGGATGCTTGGCCGTTACAAGGCTGACACCTTCCACTGTGGCCAGGTTCTCCCTTCCCCCAGCTTAACAGGCGAGACAGAAATAGCAACTTTAGGAGCCATTGTTTGAGATTTTCCTGGTGAAGCTAAATCAAGAAAGAAGAGGGAAGCATGTCAACTTAAAAGGCAAAGAGAACCTCAGTCTAAGTAGTACAATCTTAAACTGCCATCAGATGAGCAGAGCCAAGTGTCTGTAAGCCAATATGGCACAGGATGCTAGCATGATGCCATTGCTACAAACAACAAGGATGTCATCTTTACATGACAAAGGATGTTCACATGGTGCCATTCCTGCAAACAGTGATGTCATCCTTACATGACACAGGATGCTAGCATGATGTCATTCTTACAAACAACAATGATGCCCTCCTGACAAACTACAGAATAGAAACCATTTTGTGCATCAAGCTTCAGACACTTGGAAGCATGATCACGTTTGGCACCTTATAAAGAATGTCACTAACATATTTCACTTCAGAGTGTCCTGATATTTGAAGAAATCAAGAGCTTTTGTTTGGGGACAGCATGATTTTTTTTTTCAGGTGTTGTTTATCAAGAGAAGTTTCAGATAAAAAGATGATTTTCTATCCATATAGGGAAAATCTTATTCTATTTAGAAATACGATGATTAATATATTTGTAATATACATATTATTTATGGGATGTATTATATTTTTGATATTATATATGTGTATATATAATATGATACACACTAAGTAGGAATGAAGGGAGACTACACTGCCTAGGTCCTCTGTTATTTAAAAATCATGGAAGCACAGAGACAAGACTGGAGCAAGAGGAGAAACCTTAGGCCTACAGGAAGGAGAGGCCCTTCTATTGGAAGAGCAAGTATGGAGCTTGTGCCTGGGGTATTGTTGAAAGGGCAAGCTGAGTTGAGAGAGGGACAGAGAAGTGCAGGGCAGCCTGGGGACGGTGATGTGTCCTCACACACGACAGGACTTTGACTGTTATCAAGTCAGGCTCTCCCTTTGAATTAAAGGGTTTTAGTGGACATCTTATGGTTCAAATGTTAGACCCCCGAAAACTCAAGTATTTGGGGTCCCAGGCCACGTTCACGGTCACCCCAATCACCAGGCGGATTTGAGAGCTTGCTGCAAACTGCACGAGGCTTTATTGTAATTTAACGAGCTAACCCCACGTTAGCTCGGGTCTTTCACCCACCCGCCATGGCGGACAGCTAGAAAAGACGGCTCCTAGCGTCTCCCAAAAGATCTTATAGGGCAGCGTAAGGGGAGTGTCTAGGGGTACGCACAGGCTTACGCACAGGCTCACGATTGGTGTGCCTCCAGGCTTGGAGGGCTTGCCCTGTGTTGATTGGTCAACTGGTTGTTATGGCCCATAGGCCCTCCCAGGGTGGTTGCTATGCTCTCTACGTCATTGCTGTGCGCTTGTCCGTAAAGCACACCCAGGGTCGTAAAGCATAGCGCCACCAGCTAACCTCTGATTGGCTCCTTGTCACCAGACAGGCATCTGACTTTAGTGACTAGGTCAAGGTCATAGAAGCACATGTTCGACCATTATGGCTGCCAAAAGGGAAGCCGGTTCCTTCAGTTCACTTATTTAAACATCCCCCCGACTGAAACATGGTATCCATCACTTTCAAATATCCTGGCAGATATGTGTAAAGTGTGAATGAAAGTAGACTTAGGCTAAGGCTGATGAGGGGAACGTTGTCTTGTCTGGCCCTTGCCTGCTTTTCACTTCCGTGTCTTTAACGTGGAGAATTTGAGCCACATAATTTGGCTCTATATTACAACTTGTTTATAAAAGAGACTTTAACTATGATAAATAATATTTAAAATGGTGAGCATCTGATTAATTGCTTTGCAATCTGAATTTTGCATTTGTTTACCATTTATAATTTTGAGGAAAGCTGCCTAGCTTTGTGGAAACCCACAAAACTTTTGGATTTATTATATTCTATTTGCAAAGTGGGATTATTTGAAAATTAACATTGTGGTTTCAATATAAATTGCCACATAACCTCTAAGACAGTTTATGAAAAGGAAAAATGGGTAGGTTACTTTTTCTTTAAGCAAATGATTTAGCAGGAATTAGAGAGCCTGAAACTTAGAAACTACCTGGCATTTACCAGTCGGGTGAGTAGAGGTTGCTAATCTGTGTTTACAACCAAATGATCAAATACACAAAACATTCAAGGTTGTTTTTTACCTCTATGTTTTCTTTTACATTTGTTAAGCTATTATGCCCATAGGTGATAAACATTTGCTTGAACGAGGAGTTGCTTTTCTTAGTCACAACTGTTTATACTACAAATGAGGAACAAAGGCTATTATTTCAGACAAATAATGGACAAAAATATCCATGCATGTTTTCAGAAAAATAGTTAGGGCAGAGAAGATGTTATTGAGACTAGGGAAGCAGAGTAATTCCTGCCATTATCTTTTCTCTCCTGTGATGAATCAAAGTGATGAGGAAATGTACTTGGGAGAAGGATGAGCCTTTCTCAGTGATCCCTTGTCAGTTACCAAACAATCCCATCAGGGATTTTCTGGAAACTTAGCAACAATATATTAAGAAATGATTGCAAATTATAACTATGTGAGTCCTAGATTTCTACAATACATGTAGAGATATAGATATACCTTTTCCTCATACACTGGAGTATATTTAAGAATTAATTACATATTATAAGTAAATTATACAGCCCTAGATTTCTATTGTATAGATATAAATATACTTTTTCTCCCATATTGAAATATATGTATACATATATGACTATTTAGTTTCTTTTTTTCCCTCAAAATTCTTATTTTCTCTAAATTCTTGACTTTTTAGTAGGAAGAATTAAAATCACTTTTATGATTAAACAGAGATTAAAGTAATGTGTGTGTTATTATTTTTTCAGTTATTCCTGCTGAACACAGTTTCTCAGTTGTGCTAGGTCTGGAGAAACTCAAATCTATCTTGCCACAGATGTTGAAGGTTCCCTGGGCCCTTGTGAGTGTCAGTGGGCCAACTCCATGTCCTCTGGTCACATGGGTATTAGATACTGCCCTTGAGTGGTAGTGGGTCAACCCCATGTTCTCTGGTCACATGGGTGTCAGATTCTGCCCTTGAGTGTCAGTCCCATGTCCTCTGATCACATGGGTGTTAGATTCTGCCCTGTGGTATGTTCAGCCTTTCCCTCTTCGATAAAAGTTAACTCCATTGCTTACCCAGAATTGTTCATCTCAAATAATTTTCTTTTAATTTTAATTCCCTGTTTTAAATACCTTTCTTTTCATTTTACTTCTTCCTTCATTCAAAATCTCTATCTAAAGCTTTTATTTTTAATGATTTCATATATATATATATATATATATATATATATATATATATATAGTTTACAATGCCTCTGGGGGCCAGAAGAGGGCAATGGATCCCTGGAACTGGAGTTAGAGACATTTGTGAGCTTCATGTGGTGGATACTGGGAACAGAACCTAGGTCCTCTCCAACAGCAGCCAGTGTTTGCAATGGCTGAGCTGTCTCCCCAGCTCTTCTCTGAAGTCTTAGCTTACCCTTGCTCTCTTTTTCTCAAATTCATCTCTCAGTAGTTCTAAGGTCACCTCCAAATCATCTCTAGTACCCTCCATCCAAAAGGTCCTCTCTAGTCATTATTTTATTTATATTTAACTTTTGAGTGAGTCAACAGCATGGCCCCACTTTGTTCTAAGATGGGTACTTTTGCTTTTCACTGAAAATGACTCTTTCCTTCTAGCGTGATTCTCAGAGTAGATTTGTTTCCTTATGTGAGATGCATCACAAAAGCTATGAAAGAGCCACAGTGTTCAGCGGCTCATAGGAAAGAGAGAAGGCTCTGTATGAGCTGGGCTTGGAATAGCCGTGCACTTTCGCTTCCTTAAAGGTGTTAGGCACTGGGAAGGTTTAAATATGCATTTAATGTTTGGGTGCCTTGCAAGTCTGCATCATTGTGGGTGTAGCTGGTATACATTTATGATATGTCATTAATGCAAAGGTGAGTTAGTTGCACGCTGGTCTTGAACTTGGAATCTTTACGCTACTTTGTTTGCTATGGCTTGTCAGACTTGGGATGCCACCGCATAGTCATGTGGTACATTGAGGTTATGCAATGGACGGATCCATTAACACAGTGTTGATATGACCTTGTTGGACACAGGAGGGGCTATGCGGTAGAAGAGAGGAGACCAGTGTATTTGTGAAGGAGTGATCCAGAAAAGTCAGGGTCTGGTTAATGGCATCCAGGGAGAGACAGCAGATACAGCAGGAAAATGGAGTCAGTCAATAGAGCCTGATGACATTGAAGAGTAACTCGGGGCAGTTTCCACCACTGGATACCTGAAATTAAACTCCACAGATAAGGAATCAGAAAAAGTAGTTGTTTTTCTAAGTTATTAATTTTGGAGGATGGAGAGTGAATTGTTCTAGAATTTAGGTCTATGTGAATACACCAAGGAAATACTTCTCCAAGATTCCAGAAACCAGCGTGGAAATAGCATATGAAGTGATGTGGATTTAAACCACAGGGTGACAGTGGTCTCCACAGTGGAGGGAGGGCAATGCAGGCTGAGGGGGTCCCAGGAAAGAGCAGGGGCCCGACCATCCTGTGGGGATCAAAGAGGCTCACGGGAGCAGTGAAGGTCAATAGACAGAGACTCCGAAGCTTCAACTGGAGTTGTGAATCACAAACTGTGGTCCCACCCGTCCCATGCTCTTTTTTTAATTCATTTATTTATCTTAAAATGTTGCACACTGCCTGCCAGAGATATGTACATGAGTGAGGGAGCCCTGAAAGCCAGATTTATCAACTGACTGGAATTTAATCATTTCCAGATTATTCAAAGTTTTTGGGAGTATTGCTCACTTCTCCATTTATGTCTTTACCCATCCATTCATTTGCTCACTCACTCACTCACTCACTCACTCATTCATTCATTCACTCATTAATTCACTCACTCACTCATTCATTCACTCACTCACTCATTCACTCATTAATTCACTCACTCATTCACTCACTCACTCATTCACTCATTCATTCACTCACTCATTCATTCACTCACTCATTCACTCACTCACTCATTCATTCACTCACTCATTCACTCACTCACTCATTCATTCACTCACTCATTCACTCACTCACTCATTCATTCATTCACTCACTCATTCACTCATTAATTCACTCACTCACTCATTCACTCACTCATTCACTCATTAATTCACTCATTCATTCACTCACTCACTCATTCATTCACTCACTCATTCACTCACTCATTCATTCACTCACTCACTCATTCACTCATTAATTCACTCACTCACTCATTCACTCACTCACTCACTCATTAATTCACTCATTCATTCACTCACTCACTCATTCATTCACTCACTCACTCATTCACTCATTCATTCACTCACTCACTCATTCATTCACTCACTCACTCATTCACTCATTCATTCACTCACTCACTCATTCACTCATTCATTCACTCACTCACTCATTCATTCACTCACTCACTCATCTGCTCATCCATCCATTCTCTCTTCTATTCCCCCATTTATATGCTATGAGTATTAGCCTACAGCACTATAATGGAGATACCTATGGTTCCTTAACTATATATCCTGACCAAGGATTTCATTGCTTCGGCTGGGCATATTCTTCTCAACTGTTACTGGTTCAAGATCAGCTTCCTCAGCCCCTGCCCAAGTTAAGAAAGCATGTCTCAGAAGAGGCCCCTCTTCTGAGTGTAGCCGGGCTGTTCCTACAAGCAAGTGGTAAACAGCCTTGTCCACACTCTCCCGCTGATGGGAAAGACCCAGTCTCCTGCTTTTCCCTATACATTTACTGCCGAATTGTGACCTTGTAGAAGATGCAGGCCGTTATCTTAGCAGTAGTTGATCACAGTAATGGTCCAGACGTTTGCCAAACCCAACCAACATCCCATGCTGCCTGAGAAGCGTTTGGGCAGAAATGCAGGCTAGAAGAGTGGTGTATCCCTGTGCATCCCTGCCTGGTGCATGAGTGCTTGCCTGGGGTGTCCCCAGGAACGGGCTGACACAGGTGTTCGGCACAGTTGCTTGTGGCTACTCCACTGGGAGAGACAGGACTGTTCTTCACAGTGCTGATTTTTGGTGCTAGTAATATCTGGCAAGCAGTCACCCTGGCTGAGTATTTCTCTGGGGAAAATAAAAGCCACAGGGGAGTCATCAGTGTGACCCTCTGCACACAGGCACGCTGCAGGAACCCTCTCTGTTGTCATTTGGCGAGGCGGGTGCATGTCAGGTGCTCCTGGATGCTCTCCAGCCAAGGTGGAAGTGGCATATTGAGCGGGGCCTTGCTGGCTGATTCCCAGCGGTGAAGCATAGCACCAGCTGATATGTTGTTGATAAAAGGGATTTGGGGGCTGGCCGGGTGGGGAGAGGAAGGAGTTTCTTTTGGTTCTGTGAGCACAATTATGAGCCTCCTTCTCTACGTCTGACCCATCCGTACCGCAATGCTGTCACTAGCATCATTAGCAAAGCAACGTGTTGATAACATAGTCAAATGCACAGCAGAGTTCTGGCTCTTAGGTGTCTGGACTAACTCCCGATATTAGGAGTAGGAGTCAGACTGCCATCGCTTTTCCCAGGCTAACAGACGCCCTGCCATTAACAGTCTGAAGGCAATTTTATTAAAATACACAGCCCTGCTGAGTTACTCTCCACAGATAAACAAGGAAGGCAGGAGAGAAGCTTTTGTTTTTAAGTAATTATTTAAACCATACATTACAGGTAATTTTCTTTTGCCGGGAAAGCAAATGCTACCAGAACTGCAATACCAATTGGGTGACACCAACTCAAATAATGTGATATTGTCATTTTTAAGAGCTAAAGCAGTGTTTGATTTTCCCTTAAGTACAAACAGAGCAAATTGGATTCGGGTAGCATGCACATATGTCTTACAGCTGATGTTATGTTTGGGGATGAGCGTCGTTATATTATTATGCAGAGTTATGGAAATGTAGAACACTAGCCATGGAGTTCTGGGCACACAGACTGGACCTCCAAACACAGAAGAGGAGGGCAAAGAAGCATATTTCCCCTTCACTTAAGAGGAAGTCACATTTTAGCCTTTAGCAGAAACCTCTTGATGGGATGCTTGCATACAAACAACAGGGGTTTAGTAAAGGTGTACGTGTGTCAGTGAAGCCAGAGCTTTGCAGGCCGCAGGAGTAAAAATCTCAGAAAACATTCTCAGATCACCCAGGGCCTTTCATTTGTTTCTTGGAGTGACACGTTAACCCGAATGGGCTCCTTTCCATGGTCTACACTGGCCTTTGTGCACACCCTGTCAGCCTTTCCTGTCTGGGAGACCTCACAGGGGTCAGGAAGGCTTGGTCTACACTGCTGTCCACTGGAGTGAAGTAGCATACGTCAGGGTGCCAGGGTGTCACAGCCCTCAGTTCCAACCCAGCTGAGACCATCGCTCCTTTTCCTGTGACCTGTTTATTTAGGCAAGTAGTTTGTCTTCCTGAAGGCTTTGTGTCCTTGATTCTAGAGCAGAAATAAAAATGAAACTAGCCCCTCATGATGGCTAAGAGGATGGAATAAGTTGGTGTACGAACACTGTTAGGGGTGATATCTGGCCAGAACATACTCGGGAAGTGGGTTTTTTTTTAATTTTAATAAACTATTAACAAAATCTTCTCAGAGAGAAATGTGTGTGTGGAGTAGAGTGCTGGCAGTTGAGATAAATTCGACGGTTAATGTATGATCCCCACTTGAGAGTGGAAAGGCTGAGATAGGCATTTAAGCAAATGACTCATCCCTGTATGCCACTTCTTGTTTTATGGGGAAAGATCTTAGAGAAATAAATGAGGTACAGTTCAATCTTGGCCATGGGGGTGGGGATCATGAGAAGTCTTGCTTCGTGTAGCTTTAAAGGAAAGACTCTGAGTGGTATGACCAGAGCCGACTATTGCCAGCCCCTTGTACATTGTTTAAACTTTTCCTTAAATGTTATCATCATACTTAACCAGTATCTCTAGACACCAAGAGACGTTAAATGCCAATTAACCACTCGGGATGCTTTCTGGTGTTTCTGCTAAAAGGATCTGGGGGAAATCTGAAGTTACGCCGTGGATCGCCATACTTGCCAAACAACACTGGAACATACCTTCATGAAGGAAGGCTCACTCACTAGTAGCAAACCTTTGCCCCAGCAAGCCTTCTGCCCTATTAATCCTCATCCTAGGCATTTGTTCCAGTGACACATATTCAGTAGTATGAGAATGTCTGTATCTTAGGTTACTTAGTGTGATAAATATCCAGAGTGAGTTCAGTATTCCCCTATGGAACAAGAACTCAGAACACCGCAGAGTCATTACCTGGTGGAGTCCCATGCACCAGGAAAACAAACAAGATGGCCGGTAGTAAAAACTGGCAGAAAAAATCACATAGAATGGGCATAAAAACAAATCAGTATACACAGTTACTAATTGGGGAAAAATTAAGAATAAACATGAAACTTATAAATTGATGATATCAACAGGCCACACTCTCAAAACAGCTGTTCAGAGAACGGGGCCAAGTGGAGCAGGAAGGTGGAGAAGGAATATTTATCAGGATGAACTCTTGTAAAAGATGAAACAAATAGTGTGCCTTTAGCTAGGCAACAAAAGCCCTAGGTCCCACCCCCAGCACTGCCAATCAGTCAAACAATCAACCAGTCAATCAAACTGTATACTCTCATTTGTCTATCTGTGTCTCACGAAGTACTTACTGGTCACCGATTTTGCTCTTCCCCATATTGAGATGTAAAACTCTGGGAAGTGGCTGAGAGACAGTATACAGTTGTGAATGGGAATCGTTTTCTCTCTCTGTTAAAGAATCCTGTCAAGTTGGATTATATCTCAAGAGGCTGGTAAAAGAATATTTACCACAGATATGAAGGCTGATAAAGAAACAGAGTGTGTGGGCATCTCTCTCTCTAGACCTAGCTCTATCTGCAGGGGGAGCTTGGGAGTGGGTGCTCCTGTTAGTGGTGAGCATACCTGGTCTCTAGACCTTCACACTGAGTGCTTTTTCGATAAGAGAAACCAGGAATCCTGTAGACATGGATGACTCAAGGGTTGGACCCGGGAGGAATGCATGCTGAGCGCTACCTGAAGCTTAGGAGCCACTGAGAGGGACATCAGGCACCATGAAGTGGATTCCGACTGCCTATTGTGTGGCCTGTGACAGCCCTGGGCCAGACTCAGTTTTCCATAAAGTTAGAAAAGTGACTGAAAAAGTGAATGAGGAAGACAAGAAAATCCTGCTAAAGAAGAAATGGGAGAGGAGGGATGGCTCGGTGCTTAAGAGCACTCGCTGCAATTGCAGGTGACCCAGGTTGGATTCCCAGCTCCCACTCTGGGCAGCTCACCAAGGTCTGCAGCTCCAATCCCAGGGCACTCAGCACTCCTTTCTGCACTCTGTGGGCACTGTGAGCACACGGCAGAACACATCAAAGCAAACAGGCACACACATGCACATACATAGAACCTTTTAAGTTGAATAAATAGAAGTACTGCTTGAGATAGAAAGGAAATATTTGGTAAATGACGCAGTAATAACTGTTTCAGGCTGGACCGCCAAGCAGGTATGATATTGAGAGGTGAACAGTGATCACTGTTACATTAACATGGCGACAACATTGTCTGTCTCACAAAAATGTGCATTAGTGACAAGAAAGATAGAGTGCTTTTGTCGTGGAGGACCTAGCAGACAGAAACCCAGGGTTAGCATCAGAGTCAGGACACATCAGTATCATCACAGCAGTGATCCCCAGAAAAAGATGAACCATGACCCTGTGATGTTCTCATTAATAATGCATGCCAGGAGGCTGGGTCACGTCTCGGCCTGGAAAGTTCTGCTGGATCAGCACAGGGGCCTAGATCAGTTCCCCCAAAACCCACTTTCAAAACCACGGGTGGTGCCTTGTACTTGTGACACTTGCACAGAGGAAGGAGAGGGAAGTGGTTCCCTGGGGCTCATTCAAATGCCAGCTTTGCCTGATTGGCAAGGGTTAGGGCAGTGAGAGACCCTGACTCATAAGAGTCAAGGTACATGGCTTGGTTGGTCTCAAGCTTCAGCGTACGTGCACACACTTGCGTCTGTACATATTGAGTGAAATCCTTCAAGTCACCAGCCAATGTCTTAATAATGCTAATGATAGCCTGAGACTGGGGGACTGTCCCAGTTGTAAAGAAACCAGCAGGTCCAAGGAAAGAGTGCCAATAGACAGTACTGGACTTCAAAGAAGGCCTGTAACTCAGCTAGCTAACAGTCATGAGGACTTGTTTTGTTCTTTGCGTCAGGGCTCTGTGAGATGCTAATATATGGAGAAAATGGGTAACAACACTCAAAACCCTGAATGCCACTTTTGCAGTATTTTCTTAAGTCAGAAATTCCTTCAAAAACTGAACGTGAGGTTGCAAAGTACAGGGTTCAGATGATGCCTCAAATAAGCCGCGTGGATGCCTCAGGCAGCCTTGATCAGCGAGTGGAGACAATGGCTGGCAGTGTGGGAAGGACATCAGCCAATTCTAAGAGGACGTGGACAACCACAGTAGAGCAACAGTGCCCACATTATGACTGGGGTCATTCTGCTAACTGGTTCTCTCTCACTACCTGCAAGATTCAAGGGTATTTCTGTGCCTTTAGCTGTTGCCTGTCTATTTGTCAGTACATGGGAATAATTATCTCAGCAATGTGGCTTCGGCTTGTTCATACCAGTGGAGGAGAGCGACCATGTTGACTGTGGAAGCCCAAAGAATAATTTTCAGAAGGCTTTACGGGGAGATCAAGGTGTAACGCCAAATGAAGGGCCGAGTGTGTCATAGAAGATGCTAAACTCTGTTAAAAACGTGTTTGGCCGAGGCAAAGCAACAGTGATGTATTAGCCTCCAAGCACGTGTGAGATCCTCACCCTAGCCAAAGCTGCCCAGGAACTAAGGTGCCCACTGAACAGAGCAGCCCTGTGAAGTATAGAGTGAGGGTTCCAGTGAGTTGGGGACAATCCTTGCTTCAAACCTGGAGACTGCTATGGCAGACCATGATAGATTACCAACAATGCTGTGTTGCCTGGAGACTGGACCAGCTGCCCATTTCCCATACATTAATGATGAAAATTTTCATGTTTGAAGAAGTTGTAAATTGTATATTTAAATGGCCCAGCTGTGGCCTCTGCTGTCCCAAGCCACACAGCTAGGAAATCCTACGGAGTAAAGATGTTCTAGAGTTAATATCCATGTGGCCTAGCACACAACTGGACTACTTTGTTCAGGAGCCTTCTTTCCGAAACAGGGACTGTCTAGCATGACACAAAATCTGTCAAGATAACTGTCATATTCTTTCAACCAGAAGAAATTTTTTTTTAAAGAAATCAACTGATTCTATTAGACTTTTGAAGCATCTACAACTTCAAACTGGATGAAATGTCAACTTCATGTCATGTATGATGTGGAGTGAGAGTCCATAACTTTCACAAGTCAGGTCCTCAAAAAGCTCAGGGTGAGTGGCATTTAGCAGAAATATTGTAGGCCTTGCCCAGGGGCCCTGAATAAGTGTGAGGTAAACCTGGAGCCGAAGCCACTGTCATCCAGGGAAGGGGTCATCTCACAGAGTGCCCTGGGGAGTTATCTTCCTTGGATTTAGTTCTGTGATGCGTAGTCCAGTACTACCAGAGATTTGGAAGTCAGATGGCCAAGTCAGGCACCAGAGGGGCCCATCTCCAAAACCATGAACTGAGGCATGGGTTAGCATGCAAAACAGAAGGCTGCTTTGAATAAAGTATTGTTCATCACTTGAGAATCCTATGGATATGGAATTAAGGGCAGTGGCAGAATTCTATTACCTTTGTTAAATGAAAAAAGTGTGTGTGTGTGTGTGTGTGTGTGTGTGTGTGTTGTATGTGTGTGATATATATGTGTACTCTGTGTGTGTTTGTGGAAACCTGAGGCTGCCTTTGGGTACCACCTTCTATTGCTTCCCACCTTTCTTTTTGAGTCAGACTCTCTCACTGAACCCAGATCTCACTGAGTGACAGGAATCCCCCTGTCTGCTCCCCAGTGCCGAGGTTACAGGCATGACCAATCACACTTGAGTTTTAAGTGGGTGTTGGGGATCTAGATTCAGATGCTTGGGTTTTCAAAGCAAGCACCAAGCAATCTCCCTAGCCCCCAAAAGGCTTTTTAGAACAGAAGATGTTTGGGGTGAACATTGATTTGCTATTCTATCTGGTACCAGGGCCAGGCCCTAGAGTCTAGATTCCTGAAGTACCTGGGGTAATTGGTGAGATGTTAGAGAAAACTATTCTGCTTACAGACCCAGGATTGATGAACAGCTTACTAGGAAGATGCATGACACAAACAATGCAATATTTAGAAGTTACTCTAGCCACTCATGGTTGAAAGGAACAGAAAACTCTAGAGCTGGAGTGTGCTCGCCTACATCACGTGGTCTGTGGACAGGGAAAGGGAGTGCAGAGAGGTTAGATTTTACAGAGTTAATATGTGACAGATCCAGAAAAAAAATGTGCCCAGATTTCCTGATTCCTGGCCCAGTTTTCCATTCCCCAATGGCATGGTGCCTCATGACACATAGGAGATTAGAGCAAAATCGTATTTGTTGAAATGCTAGAGAAGTGTTGTTGGTCTTTGGATGGTGTTCTGGGGGTGGGGTCGAGGAATGAGGTCACTTTATCAGTGTGTTTTGTCATTAGGTTTCTGTTTGACATACTAACATTAATAAAGGACTAATGTCCCTTACCTACCACAAATCTGTGTGGTCCTGGCTTCTGCTGGTGTTTGTGTCTGCCTGCAGTTTGGGAGTCACCTGCTTTTTTGAGAGTGCTTGCACATACGCCTTGGAGTTCCTGGCACTTGAGATCCACTCCACTAAGTGGCTAATCTAAGAAATGGCCGCTCTTGTGAGGTGCGCTGGATCCTGAGCCTCTCCTGATTGCTAGGCGGTGGTAGTGGCGGTGCCACTGGCAGACAGGCATTGCATTGCCATCATTTGGCTTTAACAGGAGATAGAGTCTTGTCTCCAACACAAGCCTGAGCCAAGGTACTGTCTCCTTTCTTCTAATTTTAGTCAGAGTCATTGGCACCGCTCATACCTAGACAGGCTAGCGTTCTCTCTTCCCAGCGCAATCTGCTGGGATGGGCCGGCTTCCAAGCCGTTCAGCTGAACTCCCCCTGATTTTACCAAACAGAGATATGATTGGATGTGGAGGGCATGAGCTTTCGCCCTTTCCATTAGAAGTCACCCGTTCAGACACTGCGATTCTAAGTTTAATTGGTTCAATGTATGACTCAGACAGAACCGGCTGTTACGACTGAAAATTGCGGCATGCTTTAATTGTAGGTCAGGAAGTAATTACTCCGACATTTTGGTGCTGGGATGTGGATATTGATATGTTTAACTGTCAAAAATGGGAGAAAAAGTGAACTGTGCTGCCCGCTTGCAGCCCTTGCTGATTTTGTTCTGAACGGCTGTAGCAAGGCCCTGGCGAGAGCTCCGTTCATAAGCACCCATCCCACAGGCCTCACTTGGCTTCAGCCACAGTGGCTATGCTGTGGCTGGGAACTGGCTCTCCCAACAGCAGACTCAAGGACCATCACCAGTCTCCTTCAACTGTCAGGTGGCTGGTGAAGAGGGAACAGCACCTCCTTTCCAGCCTTGTGCAGACACCCCTGTAGCCCCTTCTCCCCGCATAGGTTTCCAGGGGTGGCCTGCACCACTGCTGCTGTATTGCACACAATAAGGGAAGCTGGGTAAAATTCTCTTTATGCTGGAATGCCACACAACAAGGGTCTCTGTTATTTCTTTTCCCCCCAGCCCTCTCCTCTGTAAGAGTTAGGATGCAGGGACCCTCTTGCCCCCCCAGCCCTCTCCTCTGTAAGAGTTAGGATGCAGGGACCCTCTTGCCCCCCCAACCCTCTCCTCTGTAAGAGTTAGGATGCAGGGACCCTCTTGCCCCCCCAGCCCTCTCCTCTGTAAGAGTTAGGATGCAGGGACCCTCTTGCCCCCCCAGCCCTCTCCTCTGTAAGAGTTAGGATGCAGGGACCCTCTTGCCCCCCCAGCCCTCTCCTCTGTAAGAGTTAGGATGCAGGGACCCTCTTGCCCCCCCAGCCCTCTCCTCTGTAAGAGTTAGGATGCAGGGACCCTCTCGTAGCTGTACTTTCCTCTGTAAGAGTTAGGATGCAGGGACCCTCTCGTAGCTGTACTCTCCTCTGTAAGAGTTAGGATGCAGGGACCCTCTCGTAGCTGTACTTTCCTCTGTAAGAGTTAGGATGCAGGGACCCTCTTGCCCCCCCAACCCTCTCCTCTGTAAGAGTTAGGATGCAGGGACCCTCTCGTAGCTGTACTTTCCTCTGTAAGAGTTAGGATGCAGGGACCCTCTTGCCCCACCAGCCCTCTCCTCTGTAAGAGTTAGGATGCAGGGACCCTCTTGCCCCCCCAGCCCTCTCCTCTGTAAGAGTTAGGATGCAGGGACCCTCTTGCCCCCCCAACCCTCTCCTCTGTAAGAGTTAGGATGCAGGGACCCTCTCGTAGCTGTACTTTCCTCTGTAAGAGTTAGGATGCAGGGACCCTCTCGTAGCTGTACTCTCCTCTGTAAGAGTTAGGATGCAGGGACCCTCTTGCCCCCCCAACCCTCTCCTCTGTAAGAGTTAGGATGCAGGGACCCTCTCGTAGCTGTACTTTCCTCTGTAAGAGTTAGGATGCAGGGACCCTCTTGCCCCACCAGCCCTCTCCTCTGTAAGAGTTAGGATGCAGGGACCCTCTCGTAGCTGTACTCTCCTCTGTAAGAGTTAGGATGCAGGGACCCTCTTGCCCCCCCAACCCTCTCCTCTGTAAGAGTTAGGATGCAGGGACCCTCTCGTAGCTGTACTTTCCTCTGTAAGAGTTAGGATGCAGGGACCCTCTTCCCTCTCCTCTGTAAGAGTTAGGATGCAGGGACCCTCTTGCCCCCCCAGCCCTCTCCTCTGTAAGAGTTAGGATGCAGGGACCCTCTTGCCCCCCCAGCCCTCTCCTCTGTAAGAGTTAGGATGCAGGGACCCTCTTGCCCCCCCAGCCCTCTCCTCTGTAAGAGTTAGGATGCAGGGACCCTCTTGCCCCCCCAGCCCTCTCCTCTGTAAGAGTTAGGATGCAGGGACCCTCTCGTAGCTGTACTTTCCTCTGTAAGAGTTAGGATGCAGGGACCCTCTCGTAGCTGTACTCTCCTCTGTAAGAGTTAGGATGCAGGGACCCTCTCGTAGCTGTACTTTCCTCTGTAAGAGTTAGGATGCAGGGACCCTCTTGCCCCCCCAACCCTCTCCTCTGTAAGAGTTAGGATGCAGGGACCCTCTCGTAGCTGTACTTTCCTCTGTAAGAGTTAGGATGCAGGGACCCTCTTGCCCCACCAGCCCTCTCCTCTGTAAGAGTTAGGATGCAGGGACCCTCTTGCCCCCCCAGCCCTCTCCTCTGTAAGAGTTAGGATGCAGGGACCCTCTTGCCCCCCCAACCCTCTCCTCTGTAAGAGTTAGGATGCAGGGACCCTCTCGTAGCTGTACTTTCCTCTGTAAGAGTTAGGATGCAGGGACCCTCTCGTAGCTGTACTCTCCTCTGTAAGAGTTAGGATGCAGGGACCCTCTTGCCCCCCCAACCCTCTCCTCTGTAAGAGTTAGGATGCAGGGACCCTCTCGTAGCTGTACTTTCCTCTGTAAGAGTTAGGATGCAGGGACCCTCTTGCCCCACCAGCCCTCTCCTCTGTAAGAGTTAGGATGCAGGGACCCTCTCGTAGCTGTACTCTCCTCTGTAAGAGTTAGGATGCAGGGACCCTCTTGCCCCCCCAACCCTCTCCTCTGTAAGAGTTAGGATGCAGGGACCCTCTCGTAGCTGTACTTTCCTCTGTAAGAGTTAGGATGCAGGGACCCTCTCGTAGCTGTACTCTCCTCTGTAAGAGTTAGGATGCAGGGACCCTCTTGCCCCCCCAACCCTCTCCTCTGTAAGAGTTAGGATGCAGGGACCCTCTCGTAGCTGTACTTTCCTCTGTAAGAGTTAGGATGCAGGGACCCTCTTGCCCCCCCAGCCCTCTCCTCTGTAAGAGTTAGGATGCAGGGACCCTCTTGCCCCCCCAGCCCTCTCCTCTGTAAGAGTTAGGATGCAGGGACCCTCTTGCCCCCCCAGCCCTCTCCTCTGTAAGAGTTAGGATGCAGGGACCCTCTTGCCCCCCCAGCCCTCTCCTCTGTAAGAGTTAGGATGCAGGGACCCTCTTGCCCCCCCAGCCCTCTCCTCTGTAAGAGTTAGGATGCAGGGACCCTCTCGTAGCTGTACTTTCCTCTGTAAGAGTTAGGATGCAGGGACCCTCTCGTAGCTGTACTCTCCTCTGTAAGAGTTAGGATGCAGGGACCCTCTCGTAGCTGTACTTTCCTCTGTAAGAGTTAGGATGCAGGGACCCTCTTGCCCCCCCAACCCTCTCCTCTGTAAGAGTTAGGATGCAGGGACCCTCTCGTAGCTGTACTTTCCTCTGTAAGAGTTAGGATGCAGGGACCCTCTTGCCCCACCAGCCCTCTCCTCTGTAAGAGTTAGGATGCAGGGACCCTCTTGCCCCCCCAGCCCTCTCCTCTGTAAGAGTTAGGATGCAGGGACCCTCTTGCCCCCCCAACCCTCTCCTCTGTAAGAGTTAGGATGCAGGGACCCTCTCGTAGCTGTACTTTCCTCTGTAAGAGTTAGGATGCAGGGACCCTCTCGTAGCTGTACTCTCCTCTGTAAGAGTTAGGATGCAGGGACCCTCTTGCCCCCCCAACCCTCTCCTCTGTAAGAGTTAGGATGCAGGGACCCTCTCGTAGCTGTACTTTCCTCTGTAAGAGTTAGGATGCAGGGACCCTCTTGCCCCACCAGCCCTCTCCTCTGTAAGAGTTAGGATGCAGGGACCCTCTCGTAGCTGTACTCTCCTCTGTAAGAGTTAGGATGCAGGGACCCTCTTGCCCCCCCAACCCTCTCCTCTGTAAGAGTTAGGATGCAGGGACCCTCTCGTAGCTGTACTTTCCTCTGTAAGAGTTAGGATGCAGGGACCCTCTCGTAGCTGTACTCTCCTCTGTAAGAGTTAGGATGCAGGGACCCTCTTGCCCCCCCAACCCTCTCCTCTGTAAGAGTTAGGATGCAGGGACCCTCTCGTAGCTGTACTTTCCTCTGTAAGAGTTAGGATGCAGGGACCCTCTTGCCCCACCAGCCCTCTCCTCTGTAAGAGTTAGGATGCAGGGACCCTCTCGTAGCTGTACTCTCCTCTGTAAGAGTTAGGATGCAGGGACCCGCTTGCCCCCCCCAACCCTCTCCTCTGTAAGAGTTAGGATGCAGGGACCTTCTTGCCCCCCCAACCCTCTCCTCTGTAAGAGTTAGGATGCAGGGACCCTCTTGCCCCCCCAGCCCTCTCCTCTGTAAGAGTTAGGATGCAGGGACCCTCTCGTAGCTGTAAGTTCTCGTCTGTCTGTGCATCTTCCTTCATCCTCAACCAAAAGGTCCCTAAGATGTCCTAGTTTCCTTTACATTGCTGCGTGCACACCCTGAGAAAAAGCAATGCAGGGGAGAAAGAATTTATTCTAGCACAGGATTCCAGGCTATAGTCCACCATTGCAAGGGGTAGCAGGCCCCTGAAACAGCTGGTAACACCCACTTGAGAGCAGAGAGAGTGTGTTCATACATGTCTGTGCTCAGCTCACATGCTCTACTTTTGTAAGTTCAGGACCCAAACCAAGGGAATTTATCTTCCACATGGATTAACACAATCAGGGCCATCTACCCTGTCTTCAGACATGCAGACTATCTAGAAAATCCTTCATTGAGACTGTTATCAATGACTCTATATTGTATTAAGTGGATAATTGACACTAACGAGCACCCAAAATATCCAGTATCTTTCCTGATTGTGCTAGAATAGGGATTTTCCATGTGGAAAGCGTGAGAGATAATTCTCTCTCTCTCTCTCTCTCTCTCTCTCTCTCTCTCTCTCTCTCTTTCTCCAGTTAGACTTTCATGTAATGAAGAGAAGCACAGACCAGGTTTCTTACATCACCACGCTGAGGATTCAGAGATAAGTGAGGGAGATGGAGAGCCACCTTATGGGGACCTCAGAGTGTTTTGTTTTTCTACAAAAAAAAAATCTTAATCACTCACAAACAAAACATTTTTAAACATAAATATCCAGATAATAACCAAAGAACATGTTTATATTTCATGGAAAAGAAAATGGAGATTGTATAGCACTGTGTCAGTCAGCTTTCCATTACTATAAAAATGCCTGTGCTAACGAACTTGGGAAGAGGAGAGGTTCATTTGTGTCTCAGCATTTGAGAAAGTCTGGTCCATAGTCACAGCAGATGAGAATGTGCAGTGACTCCAACTGCTCCCTTCAGAGATGGGACATATGCAGGAAAGAAAGAAGAGACGAGGGTCTTGCTGTCCTTCTAGATGCACCTGCATCTCCCCCGAGGGTAGAGGATCCCTGCAGACTTCTCTTTTAAAGGGCCCCACCAGCGTCTGATAGATGACTAGTGGGATCCAAGCTGTGTGAACCACAGGAACCTTTGGGGAAACTCAAAATTCACACTATAAAGATCACATCCCAGTGACCTGGATAAAAAAAAAGAGGGAGAGAGAGAGAGAGAGAGAGAGAGAGAGAGAGAGAGAGAGAGAGAGAGAGAGAGAGAGAAGAAAAAATCATTTTCCAAGTAGAACAGAAGTTCAGAAAAATCAAACAAGTTATTTTAAAAAAGATTTGTATGAAGAACTCATTAAACTTCAAGAGACAAAAGTTCTATGAACTTATTTGTGTTGCCAAAGCTGAAACATAAACTAAAGGATATATATATATATATATATATATATATATATATATATATGCTATTTTTAATTCTAGTTAGGTAGATAGGATGCATTTCCCCTTTCTCCTTTTAGTGATAAACTTACTGGTTTGTTTTATGAATGAAGGAAATACAGTGAAGATAATACAACAAAGCATTTGTCTTATGTGACATGGCTACTGCCTGCATCAACTCACAGTAGCAGAGGGAGAGAGATGGGACTGGTGTGCCAGGAGAGCTTGGAAGTTAACCATAGGTGGATATGATCAATAAATGCAGTATAAATGTATGGGACTTTCAAAGAGTAAGGATACTGCTTAAAGAACTCTTGTTGCTGGAGTTTTTCTTTCCAGCCAGGTCCCTGTGCCATTTTTCAGCCCCAAATATGCACACAGATGCCATATTAATTATAAAATTGTTGGCTGATGGCTAGGGCTTCTCATTGGCTGGTTTTGTCTTCATTATTAACCCATAACTACTAAACTATGTATTTCTACATGGCCTTTTCTCACCAGAGAACACCTGGCACATCCTATCTTCCTGGTCTCTACATGGCATGGCTTAAAACCTTCTTCTTTAGACTAAAAGGGGAATTGTAGTAGCATCTCACCGTGCCAGTGAATTTGTGTTAGTGGCCACACCCCTTTGCCCATGGCTTCAAACTCTTTTGTCCAATTTACGTGGTCATTCATGGGAAAGTAGTGTACATACCTAAATTAGCTGTATTGCCTGCATCCTTCACAGACTGTAGGAAATGTCCATAACCTTGGGACAGTACTAAGACTTCAATAACATAAAAGGGTTCCTAGTTCAGGCAATAAAGTCTATCATGGTGGGAAAGGGCACAGCTGTAAAACCTATAACAATCTGGTTACATGGAGTCAGCCTTCAAAAATCAGGGAGTAAACTAAACCAGGTTGGATGGTGAGCTATGTGAAGCCCAAGAGCTTCCCCCAGTGACACACTTTCCCCAGGGAGGCCCCAACTGTGAAGGGTTCACAGCATTTGGAAACAGCAATGCCAAGTGGACATCGAGCATTCCAGTGCATGAGCCTGTGGGGAACGTTTCACAGTCAAGCCATAACACTGAGTTGTATAAATTGGTGATTATGATATCCGGAAATGTGAGTTGACTCATTTTAAATTGATGACTTAGTATCGATTTCTATTGGATGTTTTTCATTAGTATTCAGGGCTAGATCCTGTAAATACATTTGTAGTGTTCTTTTTGTCGAACAATTTGTTTTAGACTACTGAGTACCTGCTGTGTGTTTGGGGTAAAAGATCACTTGGTTTCTGTAACCCTTCAAAACACAGTATTCCAGCCCGTTTCTGATGCCAGCCCTACAATATAGTCGAATCTTGCCTGCCAGTTTGCAATCTGGGAAACTTCAATCTTCCTTTCTGGTCCATGGACTACTATAGTTGACAAAAGGGATTTCTAAAAGATAATTGTATTGATTAATTCAATTTCTGGGTCGAGCATAAGGTTGTAAATTGGAGATCACTCATAGAAATTGAATACAAAGGGAAAATCTTTTTAAGTCCTTTTTGTTCCCCTCTGGTGCATTGAGTGATTTATGCTGAACTCCTAAAAGCTTTCCAGCCCCACGGTGCTTCAATAAACTTCTAATGGAGTCCTGAATGCTGCTTCTATTTCCGTTGCCTGTGCAGTAGGTGGGGAACCTCTGACTAGGAGCGCAAGGCTTTGTTTTATTTTCATTGAAAAAAAAACCCACATGCTAACACTTTAGAACTTCTAATATTTTTGGAAGATTTCTGGTGTGACATAGTCTATACCTTCAATACATATTAATTATGTCATTTCCAAGTAAATATATATATATATATATATATATATATATATATATATATTCCTGTCGACATAATTAATCCAACCCACTTTGGCTACATCTTTGTATGCACGCAGGACATCTCAGGTTGGATGTATTGGGCTCCATATTTCTTATATGTTAGCTGGTTGAGTGTTTCATCAGCTAATGGCTGCTCTGAATACAGAAACCATCTTATCCACATTCTATCACCCCCAACAGAGTACAGTATCATACCCTTTACACAATGGATGCTAAATTAATGGTTGTGCTGAATGGTAACCAAAAGAATACACATTTAATCAGAGAAAAATGTACCGTTTGATTTTTCGTGCAGGTACATGGCAAAAATGTCACTTAGAGAAAGTCCCTTTTTATTGTCAATTAGGACTGTCTTATTCTCATCCGATGAGATGGAAGCTAAGCTCTGCACTTTTATATGGTTTTCTTTATAATTGTGAACATGGAAAACCACATGAGGCCATCAATCAGGGGAGAGATGAGGCCCCAACAGAATTACTTCTGTAGGTGGCCAATTTTTTTTCAATCAAGGACAGCTGAAAGGTCATGATTAAAACAGTGATTTTCCAGAAATTGTAAGTAACTGTTAGTGATTGTTTTGCACAAAGATGTCAAAACTACCTTTTTCCTCTGAAAAAAGAAAATTATAAGTTCTTGCAAACATTGGCAGTTTTCCAAATTTTGCTTGTACCTACTGTAATGCATTTTAATTACCACACTTGAGTCAATTTCTTTAAAAAAAAAAAAAAACAATAAAAGGCAAAAGTAAGTGTGACAGGAAGCCTCCCCAGATTCAACAATGGCCTTACCAATGTCAGCACACGTTTGTTGCTTTGATGAGCCTCAGATTGAGGTTCTGGGCTTTCCTTCTAAAAGAAGGCATAGTATAAATTCTGATTCTCTGGAGGGAGAAATGAAGCATGGCTTCACTTCAGATCTGCACTAACGTGGGAGGGGTGTAGACTGCCTTCATGTAGAAAATCCAGGAAGGCAGCTTCGGCGAACACATGGTGCTGTGATTTCTGTAGGGAGCCCTCCATGCTCTCAGGCAGAGCTGACCCCATACCCTGGCTGGTGGCAGTCACGACTTAGCACTGATCCTCTTGGCTCAGATGGGGTGTGGACTCCAGGTCCTGACCCTGAGTAGTTGTTAAGGATTCCTCAGGACCTTGGCCAGGAGGGTTTTCACCACAGTGCCCTTATCACTTTCCTAATCAGGTAATTGCCTTCCTCCTGCCAATAGCTTACTGCAGGTCTGGCTTTGTTTGTTTATTGGGGCTTTTATTGTCATCTGTGGTTGGATACAGGAGACTGAAGTCTTTGTGTAGCCCTGTTTGGCTTTAAGTTCTAGTGTACCTTGAATGTCCTTTAAAATGGAGTTGTAAACTTTGTGAGATGTACTGTACTTTAGGCTCCCTGATAGTATGTGTTCTGTGTTTGTGTGTGTGTACTCATGTGTGTACATGCACATGCCTGTGTGTCTGCATGTGGAAGCCAGAAGTCAACTTCACATGTTTTTTGTTGTTGTTGTTGTTGTTTTTCCGAGACAGGGTTTCCCTGTGGCTTTGGAGGCTGTCCTGGAACTAGTTCTTGTAGACCAGGCTGGTCTCGAACTCACAGAGATCCACCTGCCTCTGCCTCTGCCTCCCAAGTGCTGGGATTAAAGGCATGCGCCACCACCGCCCGGCCACACTTTCGAATGGATGCTGGGGATCTGAACTCAGGTCCTCCTGCATGGACAGCAAGCCCTTCAGCCACTGAGCCATCTCTCCAGCCCACACATTGTATATTTACTCTCTGCTTTCATTAAATGTTCTTTTAATCTTTAAGAGCCACACGTAAATAAATGAAAAAGGACAGTGACAGTAGCTGCAGCCTATGAAGAAGAATGGGGCTCATGGGGCGGGGCAAGGGGCGGGGCAAGATGAGTGATAGAATTGCTGATCTTGTAAAGGGCCCATAGGGGTCTTTGCAGAGTGTAACTTCATCTGCAATTAAAAACTTGAGCTCCAGGGTGATGGGGCTCATATTCACATCAAATGTCAATCTCCTTCTCCTTGCATTGAGCTCAGCTTAGGATGTGCATGGTAGAAGGGTGCTCCTTTGACTTTAAGAGCAAAAATATTTTGATATGTCATATTTCTGATGGCTATGTTTTAAGTTAGATAGTTCATTTCAGATCTTTTTGGGGATATCTATAGAAAGATGAAATCCCATCAAATCAACATTGACTGGGTGCCAGATATATCCAAAGCACTGTGTATGATAATTTGCTCTAAAAAATTGTGCATCTAGTCCAAAGCCACTCTGGTCCCAAGTATTTTCCTGCTACATTATTGGTCAGAATTGTGATTATTAGGTTCTTTGTTGCTGTTGCTATTTTATTTTTCAATAAGGAAAAGAAAAAAATTAAAAGTCATTTGGCCCTGATTTATCTATTAATCTTACAAGTTGCCCTGCAACTGTAGCAGTAAGGAAGGCATAAGACCATGCGTCAGAGGACTGTGGTTGGGTCCCGGCTTTACACAGGTTTCCTTTCTAAAAGGCTGTTGCTTGGATTACCTGTCTCGTCTTTTTACCAATAGTTCAATATATCTGACCTGCCCTAGAAATCGGTTCTAATGGAAAGGTGCTGAAGACAACTCATTGCCTTGTGAGCAAAACTCTGCCTGCATTGTAGGAGTGTACTGTGTCACTAACAATGGGCCCTCTGTTGGATTGGTATTGCATATAGTTCTTGGTTAGACCAGGATCTTGGCAATGTTGTGTGAGTTTTGCCTTCAGAGTCACCTCTAGATTGTCTTCGATGGAGCTGAGCTCATCTCAATATTAAGGTTTCTCATGCTTGGCAGTAGAGAATGGTCTCCTTCAGGAATGGAGCTTGTTAAAGGCCAACTAACTCACTTTTGGGAATAGGGAAGGCTCCAGGGATCTAAGGAAAACACTGAAATGGGAGCTTCATCAGCAGAGCCAGCCACAGTCAAAATCTCCTTGATAAGGAAGTTGGTATGACACACCGTTCCAGAAGACCAACTTTCTGAACAATATTACAATTCTGGTGAGTCACAGAAACTCAGATGCCATCTCTGCAAGTGAACAAAGAAAGCATAGGTCAGTGAAATGGATAGGAAGCAGATCCTACTGAGGGGAGTTAATAGGGTCAGCCTGGCTGAGGGGCAGGTTAGCGAAGTTACTCATTCAGTTCATCATTTTCTGTTATTTTACGCTAAGATCCTCCCATGGCCACATCCTATCTTGTCTAAGCATAGCAGGGAAAGAGAGAATTCATGTAAACTCCCCAAAACACAACCCCCCTTCCTTTTCTCAAAGGGAGGTCATCTGCTTTGCGGTTCTGGCTTCCTAACTATCAGCTCCCTCCAGTTGAAGTCTCTCTAGTCTTGGGGGGAAAAACAAGCAAAATTGCTATACATAATTGATTCAAGTGCATTTTAACACAAGGTTTCAGGAGGGATCATAAGGTGATGGTTTTCATATCTATTTGCCAGAGTATGTTTTTTAGTGGCACGTGAAGGGTGGCCTCAAATCAGTAACACACAAAGTCTGTCTAAGAGCCTGCTGACACCTGCCATGGCTCTAGAGAGAATTGATCCACATTGAGCCGCATTGGTGTTACTGACATCTGCTTTGGTGCTTAATGGTGATGCAGTAGAAGGTGACATTTGGAAGTCTCTAAGATGCCCTTATTCCATTTTATCACATTTCCAAAAAGGACTCCCCAAGGAGAAAGTTCTGTGTCCCCAATGTTAAGAATTACTACTAGAGTAAAACCATTGCTTCTAACCCTTCTCTTTCCCAACTAGACTGTGAATCAACATTTAGATAACCCATCTCCACTTACTTAGAGAAACATATGTATCTAAAAATAATCATGCTGGGACCGGAGAAACAAAATCCCCAGGCTCCGTTTTCATTGGTAAATACTATCTACCTTCTCTGTCATGTTCAGGAGATTTTACAGTTCAGCCTTGTTTCTTGAAACCGAGTTTTAAATTTGTATTTTTGATGCTATTTTGGTCATTGTTTCTTAAATTTTTTTTTAAAAAAATCGTTGTGGAAAAGAAGAAGCATTTGTGATGAGAACTTTTACTGCAATATTTTCCTATTGACCGCCTAAGGGGGAGCAGATAGTTGGAGTGGTTACGTTACTGTCCGTGCTTCCTCTTTTCAAGGCACACATTTTCTGTGAAATAGAAGCCTGGAATCCCATATCAGAAGTGGGATATCTGCTGCAACTAAGCTCAGCATTGGGAATGTGTCTCCACTTTAGAACTTGTTTCTGTGTGGCGTGATATCTGGGTAATGTCTTGTGTCCATGAATCTTCACACATAATTTTCATGGAAAGAAAATAGTGCAAAGGGCCAATGAGAAAGAAGAGACAGTGTGCTTGTCTGAAAATTGAAATGAGAAGACCAACAGGAGGAACTTGAACCTACAACAGAAGCAAGGACAGTCCTGTGGACCCTTGGGTTTTGATAGTTTGCTTCCCCAGATTATGCGGGACTCACATTGAAAGTAGCCTCTCATTTCCCTCTAGGAGGAGCTGCATGGTAGAAGTCCTCCTGCCAAGGCTGAGAACTCTTGCAGCAGTGCTTGCTGGAGAGTACTCACTCATCCCATGCTTCATTCATACTTGGTGCAGTGTTAGGCGTGCTGTGTAAACCACCTGTTGGGGTGGGGATGCAGCTCAGTGACAGAGCACTTGCCTCCTTGCCTCGTATGTGGGAAGCCCTGGATTTGATCCCTAGCCCTGAGAAAGGAAACTGAAAACACTCATCCCTAGGACACTAACAAACAGGGAGACTCCACCACATACTTGTGACTAGAATATGACTGATGTCAGTTTTGACAGAAGCTGAAGAATTTCTCAAATTTTCAAACCTGCAGACTTAACATGGCCAAGAGGGATTCATGTGATGTGGTGCAGGCCCTGCTTCTAGACCTTTGGAATATTTTCAACAACTATCCCAGCAGAGGAAGGAATGAGAGAAACAGGGGGTTGAGTAGATGCAGTTCAAGCCACCAGTCACCACATAGCCTTGACTGAATAGTTACCAAAATTGCTCAGGAGTGAGAGCAAGCTTTGATACAAGTGTTTGGGAAAGTCATTACAGCAATACCAAGGGAGGCACAGTAGCCATTGAAGGTAGACTTTCAATTTAGAACTCCCCGGAGCCTGCACATAGATCAAGCATGGCTGGTCAGATAATAGGATTTTGTTTCCTAATATTCTGGAAGGACACTTTCCCTAAGTAGGTGTTTGCTCCACTGCAAGACAACATGTGGGCCAGAACCACCTCTCGGCAGCACAGTTTTGTGTGTCTTGCTCTCTGGAGCTCCAGGGTCTTCTTTTAATTCAGTATGCACAATGCAAGTCTTCGCAGATCAGCTCCCTTCCTATGACTCCCTCCCTGCCATCCCCAGTGAGTGACATCTAAGCACCCCGTCCCCCCACCCCCCACTTCCGCCCTGTCTTTAGTGCTGTGATCAACCGTCTTGTATGATGCCCAGCACTGAGGTTGGTATTTTCTACTGTGTTTCAAACTTTGATTTCTTAATGATTTTTTACTTCCTCTTTCTCCTCCTCCTCCTCCTCCTCCTCCTCCTCTCCTTCACGAGCTAAATGCCAGCAGTGGTGCAGTTTGGGAATTAATATCTTATCTTGCCACTTGGGAGTATCGAATAAATACTTCTGATTATCGACCACTCTTGCTTCCCTATGCATCCTGCATGTGATAGCCGCAGCCCCTGTGATGTCACAGATTAAAGGCCCATGGGATGAGCTGGGAACGTTAGCAGAAAACTGCAGTGGATATTTCGTTACCCCGGGCTGTTTGCCTCACGCATTGAAGTGCATGGGACGGAATGAAAACAGTGGAAATGTCTCTTAGAGGCCTTCCGCCTTTGTGCAGGCCTGGCTTTGGGTCATACCTATAATTCTCTGCCAGCAGTCCGAGAAACTGCCCCATTCAATCACACTTGTGTTTCTGGCCATTGTAGACTTTGTAGCCTGGCATTGTAGCCTGCCATTGTAGACTTAAAAATCCACTAAAATCCATAAGAACAGCAAAAGTTACACATTTGTTTCTCTGTAGTAAAGATTTTTCTTCAAAGATTTTACATCAGAACTCTGGGAACAAGCACTGATATTAATGGGCCGTTTTAAAGTCAAATTTGGGCTGAATCTTAAGCTCTAGTAGACCTGACAAGGAGGGGCTTCCCATACTCTGTAAGATTAGATTTTGGAATGACTAAGACACAGTTGATTTTTTTTTCTCACATGTCATAAAGACAATGCAAGACCCCATTAACAAACAGCAGACAGTCTCAAGGTAAGCGGCAATGAGGGGACCAGCGAAGAACATGCACGGAAGGGTGATAATGGAAAGAATGCCCAGGTAATTGTTCTTAGATGACAAGAAAAGTAAAACCGAAGGAAAGGTGAGAGGTCAGGGTAGAGATGACAACTTAAACTTAATGTATAGATAAATACCGACAAAAAAATCTCCATGCCCTATGTTGTAAAAACAAGCCGGGATATGAGAATAGGAAGAAAATGTCTCTCTGTCTCTCCAGATTGATGCTTCTCTTTGATGGCATACTTTTTATTCCTGGCTACAAGTGAGCTTCCTCTTGCTCTCTTTCCAGATGGCACACAGCACTTAAAGAGTTGTACTTGTAACTCAAAAGTCCATGGGAGGGACACAGTTCTCCGTGCTGTCTGTCTAGGCAGCCTGCTACCACCCCATCTCAATCCATTGCAGTAATAAAATACACGACTAAATATTTCCTAAGAGTGCCAGCATGCAAAGAGCCCTGGATTTCATCCCTAACACCACGTATATGTTTGTAACACCACATCTTTCAGTCCCAGCGCTCTGGAGCTGGAAGCTAGAGGATTAAAAATTCAAGGTCACCTTCACCTACACTAAGCATCTAAGACAAGCCTGGATGTAAGACCCATAGTAACTCTGGGGAGGTTTTTTTCTACTAGATGTTCAGGCTCTTCTGAGCTACCAGAGGTAAAAGCCTGTGACGTGGCATCCTTGAGATGGGGCTGCCCATGTGTGTTCTTATTCTTCATGTCTCAGGAGTGTGACCTACTATGGACTGACACCGGCTTGCGCTCTTCCTCCACCCTCTTCTTTCTGTGGGTCCTCCCACCCTGTTTGCAAGTCTAAGTGATTTTATGACCCAAAATTTCCTTGGGCTTATCACTGTGGTTTGTTTTATTTCTATTGATTCCTCCACTCCTGATGACATCTTGTGTTGCTGCTCTTATGGAATCTCCTTGAGCACATGCTGCAGTGAGATGTACCTAGTCATTCGTCCCTAAGTGTCATTCTGAGTATGGAGCCAGAACCCATTTCTTACAATCCCTCCATAAAAATTGCAGGGCCTACCCATCTTGGAAATATTAGGAAGTTCTCCCCCTGTACCAGACCTTGTGTGGTGCTCTGGAATAAAGTATGGATACATAATATTAATAGTGAACACTATTTAAATAGAGTCCCAGTGGGGTGGGCTTTGCTCAGCTGTTTCATGTGTGTCTTCCTTTCATCGTTGAAATGGTTGTTTCTATTGCTAATTAACTCTCCTCTGTGCTAAGGAAAATTACTGTGCTCAGGAGGGATAGTCACACAGATAAGAGGTTCCAAAGCAGGGTTCAAACCCAGGGAGTGGAGTTTTCATACCTGTTCAGACGGGCAGTCTGCTGTATCCCTGATACGACAACAGCATCAGACAGAATCTGCTGTAAGCTTTGATGCCAGCTGGGGAGCCATCCTTCAAGCAAGAATAAAATAATACCGTAACGCTATGAAGAGGTTACGTGGCAGGAAGACAGGCAAGAGTAGATTAGACACACTCCATGGGTTAGTGTTTCCTAGCAGTGTGATTGGAACTCAAACAAAATCTAGCTTAAATATGGAAAAAAGGAATATTCAAGACCCCTGAAAAATGCAAGCTAAGCCAGATGCTTGTGTTGCTGTCGCCTTATATTCTAGTATCAGAATATGGTTCTTAGATTCTTTGTGGAGGAAATCTCATATATTTAGGGGGATTATAACCTGGGAATTTGGGGTTTTCCCTAATAATTCCTATATTAAGAATGGCCACGCTGAATTGTATTTATGCACATCATCTGTCTTTGGGGGTGCTGGAGAAAGCTCCCCTTTCCCTGGTGTATCCTGCAGGTGAGCAGCCAAAACTTTCCATGCATCTTTTTTATTTATTTTTTGGCTCCATCAACAACAACAAAATCCTAATTTGGATAACTAATATGCTTAAGTATTCTCAGAAAAGGGTGATAATATATGAGAGCTGTTAGGTTGTTCCCACAAATCACTGTGCTTTACAGCTTTGATTTTGAAATATGTGGACTGATGTCTGATTTATGCTGCCTGTGTTCTTTGTGTATACTTACACATTCTTGCTTAATGTTATTAAATAAGCCTGAAGCTACAAATGGGCCTCCCTGACTCAGGACATTTGGCAGAGGCCTCTCCCTAAATTATGACCTTCAGCCTTTGAATGAAGGTGTGCTCATATCTTTCCCCGTTCCTTGTCATTTGCTGAAAACGCTTTACCATGTTTTAATGACCGTTATTCATAAATGTGGCAGGCAGTATTCATAGAGGGCTTTCTAGTTGCAAATTCAGTTGGTTTGTAAGCTGCAAGCTGGTTTTATCTTTTCTATTTTTTGGGGGGGGGCAGAGTCACAGATGTCCCAGACTGGCCTTGAACTTACTATGTAGCCAAGCACAGCCGTGAATTTCTAATTTTCCTGCCCCTGCCTCCTGAGTGCTTAGATTCCAGTTATACACCACCTTGTCTCCTATGTGCAGTTAGAGATGGCATGAAGATGCCTTGCTTACCAGCTTAGCACTGTAGCAACCAAGGTGCATCCTCAACCCATTTGAATTCTATCAATTTGTTATGTTTGTTTCAGTTTTCATTTATTCATTTCTTTTGGTTGTTGTGATAAACACTCAACAAGAACTTAGAGGACAAAGCCTTATGTTAGTACACAATTGAAGGTTACAGTCCATCATCGGGGGAGGTCAAGATAGGGACCTGAAAGAGTTGCTCACACCCACCATGGGAGGCAGAGAGAGAAAGGGGAATCAATGCATGGATGCCCTTTGCTTGGATTCTCTTTAACACTCCAGAGACCACCGGGCAGTGTTGCCACTCACCTTCAAGTGTATCTCCTACAAAATCCTGTGGTCTACACGATCTCACATAGATGTGCACGCTAGCTAGCCCCATCTAGATAATCCCTCACTGAGACCCTCTTCCCAGGTGACTCTAGGTTGTGCAAAGTGGAGTTCAAGCCAACTGTCTCAACATTCAAAATGGCAGAGTTTGCATGCATACCCTTTCAACAGTAGTCCGTGTGGGGGCAAAGACAGGACACCTTCTTACATTTGGTTACTCATCAAGTCTTCCTTCCGCTCTGAACTCTGGCTCTCCAAAGTCAAAGGTACTTTGTTTTTCATGTCTGCCTTCTGGAATGCAGCTCCTCATTCAGTAGACTTTATGAAATATAAAGAAACAATAATATTAATTTATGCATTTTAATTCTTTATTGTATCCCAGGAACTCTTCTGGGCTCTCTCCATTGCTGATTCTTTCAGTTGTCACTAATGCTCAATGAGACAGGTCATATTATGAACCTCGTGGAACCAGGAGGGAACTGAGGCACAAGATGCTAAAAGAAATTGCTCATGGTGCATATTAGGTAGAGATGTATACATTAAAAGAACAGGAATAGGTGAAAAACAGACTAGATCTGAGGCTATTGGCTGTGTCTCACTTTTCATCATTAATTTAGATAGAGTCGTTTACTCTGGTCATCCTAGTGACCATAAACTTACGCAGGATGCGTTGGCAGGATGCTAGACTACAAGGCAGAATGTTTAAACAGTGAACTCATGAATAAGCACTCCCTCTTTAATTGGCATTTTGGTGAAACCAGGCCCAAGTGGGAAATCCAATAATAAGGCCAGTTTCTAGAGAGAATGTTAAAACTTACAACTTGAGGCCTCCCTCTTCATGACTTTAAGTGGACCAGCCCTTCCTCACATAGCGAGAAGCAATGCAGCTTACCATCTGCTCTCGGTCTCCTCAGGTGGGACCCTGGCCTAGAGACATGCTGTGTTCACTGTCACACGAGGAATACAGATCCCTAAGCTCAGAACCACCCATCACCCTAATGGTGAGGTGTCCCTGCCAGATGACACTAGAGCTCTGGGGCCAAGAGAACCACATGTTCCCATCTCCTGTAGCCTGCTCTCTCTGGGCACCAGGGAGTTGAAAGAATGGGAGTGAAATTATTCTGATTGTTTTAACTGCTCATTGTTCCCCTGTTTTTGTTGTATGAAAATAATTGAAATTCTTAAAGAGAATATATGTGTGTTGTAACACTAGCCAATGAAGTATAATCATGTAATTTTAAATACATTCAAAATATTTTATTATTAATAATTAATCAATTAATTGTGTGTGTGTTTATGTGCATGTGTGTATTTGAGTGTGTGTGTGTGCCTGGGGTGAGTGACTATGTATAAGTGTATGTGTATGAGTGAGTGTGCTTGGTGTGTTTGAGTGTGTGTGTGTGTGTGTGTGTGTGTGTGTGTGTCTGTGATTATGGAAGTCAGAGAACAACTTGTATAAGTCAGTTCTCTCTCTACCGTGTGGGTCCTAAGGATAGAACTCAGGAATCAGGAGAGGTAGGAAGCACCTATACCTACTGAGGGATCCCACTAGGCCATTATATACAATCTTGTAATAATTTTTTTGTAATTTGTAAGGAGTGATAGTTCATCTTACATTTATACTTCCTCATTTTGGGGCCGGGGTGGAGGAAAGAAAATGACAAGGAAACTCAAAGGAGAGGAGTCTGAGGAAATGGATTATGGTTTCTGTCAGCATCAGTCATAAAAGCCCTCTGTCTACTAAGATGATAAACTTGCAGAGTTGACTAGATTCCATTCTAGAAAATGTCCAAACTCTAAGCATATACTCACATTTAACACTTAGAAACTCATTTACAGACATGATTCTGGGAAGTCACATTAACTAAGTTTATAACACATTCCTGTGTTTCCATTTCTGTTTTGTGTGTGTATTAGCTTCTTGTTACTCTAACACCAAAATGACCTACTTACAAGGAGAAAACGTTTGTTTGTGCTCACACTGTTGGAGATTCAAGTCCATCTTGTATGTGTTTCTTAGTGAAAGTAGTTACCCTATGTCAATGACTCGGAAAAAAAAGAGAGATGAGAGCCTTGTGGTCTACTATGTGTGGTAGTTTTGACAACTTGACCCAACCCAATGACCTAAAACTTCTACCACGTCACAAAATGTCACACCAGGGACCAAGCCTTCCATGGTCCCTCAAGATATAAAATATAGTGAGAGGGAACAGAGGGAGGGAGGGAGAGACACACACAGAAAGAGACACACAGATAGAAGGCCAGAAAGGCAGAGACAGAAAGACATACACTTGCCAAGGGAGCCAGAAAGCCCAGTGATTTCTCCTTTGTCTCCGTTTCTTTTGATTTTAGTTTAGACTTTGGAAGCCTGATACATGAGCAAGAGACAAAGTAAAAACTCAAAGATGGCTTTTTGACTGGCTTAATTCTACCATAGAATTAAGTAGTCAAATGTGCTCTCCTCAATCCTTAAATGAGTGGTTAATTTAGTTGACTCAAAAGAATCCTTAGCTCACGGTTAAAGGAACTTATAGTAAGACATGATTTTCATGAAAAATGATAACAAGCATACCTTCGGTTCCTTTGTTTTTTTTTTGTTGTTTGTTTTATAGACACTGTTCAGTTATGTGAACAGAGTTTGACATCATTAAATATTGATTTAGCTCATGGTTTAGACAGCATCCGTCAGTTATATTTCCCGTTCTGTGATAACATTTTCATTAGGGTTTGGAGCACCCTGATATTATGTGTATGTGACAAACCAGTTTTCCTATTTTTCTGTGTAGAGATTAAGCCTTACCTGTTTCATGTTGATTTGTATGAAATTAAACTTCTGAGGTGATGTGTTTTGAGGTGGTCCTTCAGTTCTCCTTCTCTGTTGGGAGCCTTTTAAAAGGGTGTTCTGCAGGGGAAACATGGTCTTTGAAGATAGACACACTTGGATGAAGAAATCAGCTAAGGTTATTAAGGTGACAATTCATCTCTTAGTGTATTCTCATCCAACATAGATGGAAACTGCTTCATGGGGGAAGTGTACAGGACATTAGCTGTGCATCATAGCTCCAAATTGATCTACTTATATTACACATATGTTTCTTTCAAGGAAAGCAAGACTTTTTAAAATTGTGGGCTTTAAAAAAAAGTTTTGGTATGGTCCACTGGATAATTTAACTTCATCTTTAAAGTAAGCAGCACTGCAAATAATGCTGGTGATGCTCATGTGAAAATGGCAGAACATGTAAGGCAGAAGCAGCAGACTGTTAGAAGATCACAGCCAGCCTGGTCTACATAGAAAGTTGGAGACTAGGCTGTAAATGGAGTTCTTAATTGGTCTAAGTAATTAATAACCCAGAGTCAGAGATAGAGGAAAATACTGAGAGATCAGAAAGAAGAAGGAGCAAGCCACCACCACCCCTAAGACACTCCTTAGTGTCTTAGCAGACAGGAGAGCGATTTCCTGTTTCTCCCTGCTTATTTCCTGTTTGTGCCCATCCACATCACTTCCTGTCTGTCTGTACAGACCTCCAGACCTCTATGGTTAGCTAGTGGCAAGCTCCATCCTCTGACCTTCAAACAGGATTTATTTGTACAAGCAAGATTATCACCACAACAGGCAGGGCTACCTAGTGGGACCCTGTCTCAGAAAAGACAACCAAGTAAAAACTATAGGCATGCGTGTCGGGTCACAGCATGTCTGAAAGAAAGAGAGTAGGTCTACCCCTTTTGAGGGGGACAGTCACCTCAAAAGTGACAGTCACTTTCACTTCATAAGCCTTTACCACACAGTCCTTTGCTCAAGGACTCCACATCCCATGCTGTTTTGACTAAGGAAGAACAAATGAAGTCTGGGCTCAGTTTGCAAAGTGCTCAGCATACAAGCATGAATCCCTGAGTTCAGTCCCCGAAGAACCACTTTGAAGAGCCTGGTGTGGTGATGTATTTGTAATCTCAACACTGAGCAAACAGACAGGATATGGTCTTGGGGATCGATGGCCAGCCAAGCTGAGCTGAATGAGCAGGCTCCAGATAAAAAGGGACTGTGAAAGAAGGAAGTATAAAAAGTGGAGATTCATTGAGGTTGATGGCTGAAGTCCACACATATGCACTTACACGTGTACCTGCACACACAGTTACTGCCACACTCAAGTTTGCTTGTATGTGTAGGCACACAGACATAGCAATTGACGAAGCAATGTATTAAAATAAATGTTTGTTGTACTTAGCTTTACACACACACACACTGCCACATGCACACACTGGCTTGTCCATGTATGCTCACAGGCAGAGCAATGTATTAAAATAAATATTTGCTCTTCTTAATTTCTCTGTGGAGTACACACCATTTATCTCCTATCTGGCTCTTGTCTGGGTAATCCGTGGTGGCCATACTGTCCCCTGACTTGATCTGAAGATGGCCAAGTATTTGATACTGGATCTTCCATAAAGACACTGTCACAGGGACTCCCTTGAGGTGACAGGGACACTCAGTGCTGTTGACTGATGACTGACTCTCAAGGTAGCCTTTTCAGTACTGTAGCCCTTGTCTTAGACTGCCCCAGAGTTAGTGGGAACACCACACCATTTGTAAAATTAAAAGGCCCACGTTTATCCTTGAGACAAATGGCAACGCTGTTTAGGGTTGGTTTTAATCTGGTGTTCTGGCAAGCATCCCGTGGGGACACACAAATTAAAACATAGTCCTAGGTCAATTATAGCAGTGAGTCTTTTGAGTGGGAAAGCCTCCGTGACTGGTATGACAGGAGCCTGGTGACCCTGCTGAGTGTTATTAATTTTATTGTCCCAAGTGAATAATGAAAATCGGACCTATTGTTTAGCTTTCAAGCTAAAATTGTACACCATTATCTAGATGAAGGGCATCTGAAGAGCCCCCCACAGCATGTATTCAGGAGAGAGAGTTGAGCAAAGTGAGTTTCTTAATATAGAAACAATTCGCAAATATGAAAACAGAAGCATTGCTGTGAGTCCAAAACATAGGATCTGTGAGAACAAAAAACATGGCGATAGGAACTTTGGAGTTTGTTTCTAGATTGCTCTAACACTTACAGCTAGTAAAAAGCATCACAGTGGATTTAAAATACCTCACTGGTATTTTAGTAGGGTCTTTATGATGACTTTGTTGGGTGACCTCTCTACACGACAGTGCAGTGGATAAAAGGGGTGTTTGGGATTAATTTGCTTTACTGCTCAATTAGCCAATTATGGGTTCTTAAGCAAGTTACTTAACCCCTAGCTTACCTCACCTTCCTCAGCTGAAAAATGGGATGGTGCTAACAACACTGTCCTGTCATGGTCTTCCAATCAATGAATGGGATAATGATTCTAAGTCCTTAGTCCACGGGAGGCTGTCACCCATGCTGGGGTGGTCTTTGGTGATGTGACTGTCTGTGAGTCATGTTTTCCTGTAAGTGACCCCTTACCCACATTCCAATAAGTAACCCCTATAAAACCCACAGGTTCTGGTTGTACCTGTATGTCAGTCTGTGGCAGGCTCCCTATCTAGGGTGAATGTGTGAGGGACAATCAATTTAGAGGAGGTTTGTCTCGGGTGTTTTGTGAGTAGAACACTGACATAAATGCTTAGTGATTCTGTATTCTCAAAACTTCTCTCAAGGCTACAAACAGCCTCTCGAATTTTGCTTTGTGCTCTTTCTTTTTCTCCCCATTCTTCTTTCTTCCTGGATCTGCCATGGTAATGGGTATGATCTCAAGGAAAGTTCCCTAGGCTCCTTGGAATCCCCAAATAGTGATAATGTCCTCTGGAGTTGATTCGATGAGAGAGGAGGCCAGCTCTCTGTTAAGCTTTCTGGGTAGCTCTTAAAATGTGGTGTATCGGGCTGTGGAGATGGCACAGTGGTTATGAGCACGGGGAGCCCTTGCAGAGGACCTGCATTGGGTTCCCAGTACCCACATGGTGGCTTCTGAGTGCCTGTAACTCATTCCAGAGGATCTGATTCACCCTTCTGACTTCTCTGGGCTTCTGTACAAATGCAGTGCAAACCCATGCAGGCTCTCTCTCTCTCTCTCTCTCTCTCTCTCTCTCTCTCTCTCTCTGTGTGTGTGTGTGTGTGTGTGACACACACACACACACAGGGCTCACACACACACATACACACACACACAGGGCCTACACACACACACACACACACCACACACACACCACACACACAACAACACACACAACAACACACAACACACAACACACACACCACACTACACACACACACACACACACACAGGGCCACATACACACACACACACACACACACACACACACACACACACACACACCTGTGAGAAGATAAGTACATAAATATGAATAAATATTTTTAGAGGTGGTGAATCTAAGAATCACCTAACACTTGTTTTAACTTAGTGTCACAGGATTCTAACCTGGGAAGGTATGTTGCTTCCCTCCAGTCTACACTTTGGGCTGCCTCCTCAGCTGCATCTTCCCTATGGAACACTGTTTTCTGCAGCTGCTAGGATGTGGATAACTGAGATGGATACTTTCTCATCCTTAATGATGTATTGTGGATGCTTATTAAAAGCCTGGGACACACACTCAGAAATTCTGATCAGTGTGGTTGCTTTTAAGATCAAAAATCTGTACAGAAATATTAGAAATGTCCCTCATTCCTGACAACAGATGTCCTCTGGCAGTGGTTCATCCTTTGTACAGCAAGATTGATAGCCACTGCCATAGCCCTTCACCCCTCCATGTTGCTATTTGAATTCCTCTCAATGGTTACCAGGTAGAAAGCTGGGGAAGATTTCGTTCCTTGCAAATAACTAATCCAAGAAGCAAAGGCTGGCTTATCAGCTGTCCCTCGTCTATACTTTGATTAGGTCTCAAAATATGACAAGTTCAAGTTAATTGTTAGGGATGGAGTAAATGAGACCCGTGGCTAGCAGGAAAATGGAGGTCTCTAGGTTTATTTCTCAAGTGTCACATCAATCCACCCAGTTAAGTGATTAAAGGGACGACTCGCAACTGAAAAGGGAACTCAGCCCTGATTTGTTCAGGGTCATGAGCAGCAGCTTCAGACCATCTTGTTTGCAGATCCCCCTTTCATGTTATTAGGCTGTCAGCTGACAGCCTCCGCAAGATTTATGGCTCAGAACTCAAGTGTACACATGTGTGAGAAGGTGGAATGGGATGATGGGAGAGATGAGAGGAGAGCAGGACACAGACAGCATCTAGGTGTGACTGTGAGCAGCATAGGCCAGCCTCTCTCTCTCTCTCTCTCTCTCTCTCTCTCTCTCTCTCTCTCTGTCTCTGTTTCTCTCTCTCCTCTCTCTCTGTCTCTCTCTGTCTCTCTCTCTCTGTGTGTGTGTGTGTCTCTCTCTGTGTGTGTCTGTCTCTCTCTGTGTGTGTGTCTGTCTCTCTCTGTCTCTCTCTCTCTCTCTCTCTCTCTCTCTCTCTCTGTGTGTGTGTGTGTGTGTCTGTCTCTCTCTCCTCTGTTTCTTTCCTCTCTCTCCTCTCTCTGTCTCTCTTTCTCTCTCTTATACACACATACTCTCTCTCATTCTCTTTCATGCTTTTTAGATTCTTTAATAACTGCTATAACAAATTAAAACATAAATTGAGCCTTCACAAGGAAGCCCCTAATTTTTATTAAGACTCCTAGAGTGCTTTTAATAAAAGGGACATTTCTAATATTTCTGGGGCGGGGGGACTTGGGAATGAAGATAGAGAATCCCTTTCACTCAGAGGTGATGAAATTTCTCATGCTTTTGGGAAAACTCTGTTTCCACTGTGCTGAGTGACTTTTCCTCAAGAGATATTAGCAGATTCACCCACCTCAGACAGGAAACCACCAAAGACTAAAGAAATGATTCCAGGCATGTCTGGCTTGGTGAAGCCATGCGGTTTTGGGGGTCCCTAATGGAGGACTCAGGGAGATTCATCCCTGTGTCCCTGTGCAGCTTGCAGTCAGCTCCATCTTGGCAGAGTCTCCTCCTGCCAGACATTGCTGGCTGCTATGACCTTCTGCCCAGCACCTCTGGACTCTTGGAATAGTTTGGGAGTTTTATGAGTTTCATCCATCTTGCTTGAGGGACGGCAACACATTACATGGAATGCATGCTATCGGACCTGTTCCCAACTTTCTCATTTATGTGGGTTGAGGTTGCTGGTGTTTAGAATTACCTGTTATCCTTGCAGTGCAGATGGTAGTGGCCCCTGAATCCTTCCAATTTATGAGGGAAGCCCAGGGCTGTTTCTGTGAACTGTGGCCCTTGCTGACTCGGCCTCTTCCCTTTTATCCCTATGGCCTGAAATTGTCTACACAAAGTGTGACCACTTTACCTCATTGCCACCTGAAATCCTTTTGGGGCTCCACACTGGTTCCCTTTCTCCGTGCTGTCACCAAAGGGAAGAAAGGGTCACTGTCACGGCAGAGGAGGCCCTGGTGATAGAACCAGGCCTTGGCTGACACAGGGCCATCAGTTGCTTACTGGTGTCTGCATAGATCAGGAGGCTGATCCAGGGCAATGTCAGCCTGGACCACTCAGTGTCTGCTCCCCAACAAGCATTTTCCGTAGCTTGGCTCTACATCCTGAAATACCTATAAATTCCTAAACAGTGCCTCTAACTGGGCATCAAATTCAAGTCCATAAGCCTGAGGGCATATTATATTAAAACTAAAACAGCACTATTAGGACTTATGATCAAATTTAGTGCAGCCTCCATATTAGCTCCTTTTCCCATTGCTGTGGGGAAGTCAGTATCGTGGTGGGGAAGGCAGGAAGCAGGAGGAAGCTGCTCACACACCCACGGTCAGGAAGCAGAGAGTGACAAGTGTGTGCGTTCAGCTTACTTGCTCTTTCTCACTAAGTCCTAGACCCCTGCCCATAGAATAGTGACACTCACACTTAGAGTGGTCTTGGCACCTCACCTCTGGCAACTCAGCAAAAACCTTTCCTCAACAGACATGCCTAGAGCTTTGTCTCCTGGATGGTTCTTGACTGTGTCAAGTTAACAATATCAACTGTCAGAGCATGTAACATGTATCCGGGACCAGGATTCTGTTCCATTTCCCTATCACGGGCCATCATAAACACACACACACACACACACACACACACACACACACACACACACACACACACACACACACGCACGCAACGCACGCAACGCACGCACGCACGCACGCGCACACACACACACACACAACACCACGCACACTCACAGGCACGCACGCACACATACAGACACACACACATACACACACACATACATACACATGCACACACACACACACACACACATACACACACACACACACACATGCACACACACACACACACACACACACACATCCACCCATGCATGCACACACCCATGCACACACACATGCACACACACACACACATACACACATGCATGCACACACCCATGCACACACACAAGCACACACATGTACTCATATGTACACTCCACGCTCAGCAACTTCTCTGGCAATCCCAGTCTCCCAGGGCCCTGTTCTCTCTGAATGTGCCCACTACTCCTTCCCCTGAGTTTTTATTCCTTTCTAGAAAACCTCAGAAATATTAATCCTCTCTTCAAGACTCACTTTTTCCTTAAAAGGGGCCACTTCCTCTCCCATCAGTGTGGGCAGGGACAGCATTCTTTAAATGCCTCCAGAGTACCTCATGCTACCTGGCTCAACACCAGGCATCCACATGAAACCTCACCAGGAGTGGCATTTGCAGGTTGGTTCAATGTCTTGCTTGCCTTTCTCCATTGCCTCATAACTTACTGAGCATGTCAAATCAAAGTTTTCCTTTTTTAATTTATTTTAAATTTCCTATTACTGTATTTACATCATCCCTTCCCTTCCTCCCCCCACAACCTTTCCCGAGGTTTCTCCCTGAGGCTCCCTGGCAAATTCGTGGCCTCTTTTTTTCCTACAACCTTCACTGGTTTTCTAGTTTTAGCTCTCCAGTTGAAGCTTGTGCATATGTGAGGAGATGAGTGGTGGGGTGAGAGTGACACCAGCAAAGTCGTGTGTCAGGCCTGGGCAGTAGGACAATGTGGTTCTCCTTACCTGGAAAAGAATACTTACTTCCCTGTCTGTTTCTGAGTGCAGCTGCGGGCCTAAGTGGCACCTATGATTTCTCCTCCTTTTAACTGACTGGTGTAGAATTGTCACCTGCCTGCCCTCCTAGGCTCTCCTTGCAGACAGGGCATGAGTCTCCCCTGCTCCTAGGGTTCCCTGCTGGCTTGTACATTGCTAAGGAGATCTTCCTTGTTTTCCACATTGCCCATGAGTTTAGAAAAATGCCCAGCATTTTTTAAATCTTTCTTTTCATTCATTTATTTAGTTCATAAATAAAGTCATGTACAATTATGATACAGAATACAGTATGTTCACAATGGCATGGCTAAATTAAACCAATTAACGTGTTATATCACACATATTCATCATTTTTGTTTTGAGAACACTTAAAGTATACTATCTCACAACTTTTAAAATATAGCATAATGCTATCAACCATATTTATCATGCTCTCAGTAGACCTCAAGACTTCACAGAGTCCATGCCTCTTGTCCAACTGCAGTTTTATATCCTTAAACCAATAGTTCCCCATTGTTAAAAGTTTTGTTTCTTATTTGTCTTTCCTTTCCCTGGGGCTTGTACACAAGCTACACAGGAAGACTGTGGGGTCAGGAAACCTTCTTTAAAACATGGCTGCCCTCTGAAGGTGCTGTTGTCTTCCGATGTCCTCTGTGAGCTTCTGTCACCGTTTCTCTCAGGATGCTCTCTGAGGGGGGGGTCACACAATTACCCACCTTATCAGCTTGCTTGGCCAGTGTTCCAAATTCCTGGGGATATGTGAACAGCCTTGACCATGGTGACACAACCTTATTCCCACCTGTAACTTCCTACACACCTACAGAAGTCCTTTTGCCTAGATCACACTTGGTGCCCAAACTCAGCGTGCTGTGTTCTCACGCCACCACCACATTTTATTTAGTGTTTCTCATTTCTTGTCAAACTATCTGTGTTTGGTATAATGCCAGCTGCAGAATGTATGAAATGACTAAATGTTGGTACATGATGTAAAGAATGCAAATCATTTCTATCTTGCCCTAATGAATTGTATAACAAGATGGCCGGGGAGCCGGCTGAGTAGGAGAGAGCTTGTCCTAGCATGCTTTAGGCCCTGGGTTCGATCCCAGTAGTTGGAGACAAAATCATGGCAGTGTTTTGCAACACTGTGGAGACAACTCATTAACTAAGCAACCCTGGATAATGGTTTCTTTTGAAACACCGCTTATTAAAAACTCTCTGAGGAACTGGTTGGAAGTGAGAATTTACTGTAGCAGCATGAGGTTTTAAAGACATGGCCCAGAGCCTTCAGATGTAGTTTGTGCCTTAGAGAGATGATGGACTCTGATAATATTTTTTCCAAATGTTTTGTTTTCTGTTGAGAAGTTAAAAAAAATGCCTTGTAGAATTTTCTAAAAGATGAGCATAATTTTTAAAAAATTGCAGTTACAACTTGTACCTTCATTTCCAAAAATGAGAATGCAAAAAGTTTGTATAACCTGTTGAAGTTTTCTCTTACTTGAAAAATATCTTTATAATGCTGAAGATGTCCCTAGTTTTTAATGTGCCTGATAATGTTCACTGTAAGAAGCTCTGTGGGGCTCATGAAGGTAGTTGTCTCTTTGAAAGGAGTCTATTCCTCAGCTTGGGGAGGGGTGGGTTACGTTTAAGAGCTGAGCAGGCCCTGTTTTTATTTGTCATGGAAATTCAAGTTGTAGTAATAATATGGATTTGCTGTGGCTTCAATACTGAAAGCCCACCCGACTGTGCACAGCACAATCTAACGGGCACACTTGCATCCATCTGCATAAATACATACCCGAGAGTGTGTCATCCACACCTGTGGCCTCATCTGCCCACCAGATTCCTTATAGCTACATAAGATTGGCTTCCCACCCTGGGAGTCTGAATTCTACATTGATGGCTCTTCTTTTATACTTGCTAATTCTATTCTCTATTATATTCCAAAAGGCATCGTATTATCCGCCTTGTCCAATTTGCTTCTGTGTCTCATTAAAGTGGCCTGCTGTGAAGCTAATTTTTCTTGCTCATTTTATTGATATTTTGGGAGAGTGAGAATTTTCCCCCAGCAGTTCTTCCTTTAGTATAGGGTTGTAGTAGCTGTCAAGAGAGGCCTTTAAAACCATCCTCTAAGCTAAATCAAAAATAAAAGCAGCTTATTTTAGTCTCTCTATTGAAATATAAATTACAGGTCATTGATCTTTTTCCCACCTCCTTGCAATTATTTTTATTGAAGATTTTTTTTAAAGTAAGACAATGCAATGCATTTTAAAAAGCAAATAAACAAACCTCAAGAATAAGAATAGCACCAAAATGGGTTTGTAAGTGGCTATGGCACATTTAGTGGGAGAAAGGCATAATCAGGGGAGCTTTACTGTTAGACACAACAGCACAGAGTACAGCGTGCGAGCCATGAGGTTAACACAGCTCTGAGTCAATCTAAAACTCTCACCATGGAGGGACAGTTTAACTCTGTGAGTGAAGATCTCCTCAAGGCAGTGAGGGGGATCACGAGCCTAGGAATTTGAATTCAGTTCTTCCATTCAGGTCAACTACTTGCCCCCAAAATTCTAGCTGTTAGAATACTATCCTGTTAAGGGATGCCTGCATTATTTTTTTTTTTACTGTCACTGTGAATTACTTTTAAGACTATATATGTTATAAAACCACACACACACACACACACACACACACACACACACACACACACACACTCAGACACATGCACACTCTCACACACACTCATAAACTTGTATGCACACTCACACACACACTCAGACACTTGTATGCACACTCTCACACAGGCATCACACACACACAGGCACACAGGTGTTGTCACACACATACACTCACACATGCACAACTGCGTCTTAAGTGACTACCTATCCCTTCCTCCTCTGAGAATCTGGGTGTCGATTTTCCTGTGAGAGAAAGCACGGAGCTGCTTGTGCCAGAAGACCTGGGGCTGCCTAGATCTGTCCCCTGGTTTCACCCCTTCCCTTTGTTTGTGTCTCCATTTGCTCTGTAAATTGAAAATGGTCTTATAAGAGTATGAGAAAACTGTCTATTTGTAAAGTGCTCAGAAAATCCTCCCTGGCATATAAAAGGCATGATATTACCAGGCTTGCCAAATAAAAATTTTGATAGTTAGAGTTAGAAACCAAATAAATATTGCTTGGAGAAATAGAACAAATTACAGGTTTTGGTAAAACACAGAAAGTCATCAGCTTCTAGAGACACCCCTAGAGTTAGCACTGAGAGACGGGATTGTTTTCATCTGAGATATGTTCTCAGCTATATGAGACATCTTGGAGTGTGTCACAGGTAGGGTCATGTCTACATGGCATCACCAAGGGCAATGTTGGAAGGGCCCACCTAGGGCACCACACTGTATCAGGAGGCGCCATCAGTTGACCTGTAAGTTCTCAATGAAACTTGTATCTTCTGTCTGCTGCACTGCCCTGTGGTGGCTAACCTTCACAGTCAACTGGACCCACCTGGGATGAGGAAACACTCGTGGAGAAGTGACCATGTTGGATTGGCCTACAGGCACGTCTTTGAGGACATTTTCTTTATTGCTCATTGATGTAGCAGGACACAGTCCACTGTGGGTGGCACCATTCCCAGGCAGGTGGACCTGCGCTGTACAAGAAGAGGAGGCTGGTAAGCGACACTCTCTCCCTGTTACTTCTCCGTTCACACTGTCCATTGATTTGAGTACTCCTCACAGGGTTATTTTTATCTCTCTTAAGGTCTCTCTGCTTCCAGGCTTGCTCTCTATCATCTCCGAGCATTTGTTTTTAGTTCCCTCTATCTGTTTTTTATCAGGTTTTATGTTAGTACACTGCTTAGTAGTTATTGTCAACTCGACACAAGCTAGACTCACTTGGGGAAACTTGAATTGAGGAATTGCCCAGATTATGTTTGCCTGTGAGCATGCCTGTGGGGCACTGGCTTGACTGCTGGTGGATGTAGTCTCCTAGCCCACCATGGGCAGAAGTATCACCGGGCAGGTGGGCTTGGGCTATATAAAAAGACCAGCTAAGCATGAGCAAGCCAGTGAATACCTTCTCTGAGATTTCTGCTGTAGGCTCTTAGTTTGACATCTTGATGTCCCTTAAAGATGGATGGAACAGTAAGATGAAATAAAATTTTCCTCTCCATGTTGCTCTTTGTCATGGTGTTACCATAGTAATAGAGATCAGAGTAGAACAGATAGAGCCCCTCAATTTTAGATTAGACCTTAGTTCCTTAGCATGGCTTCAAAATCTTCAGTGGTTAAACAGGACTTAGCTCTTGAAGATATATATATCTTATACCTTTATCTATTAGGATAAAAATGGATAACTGGGACATTGAAGTTCTAAAAGAAATGTTGGGAATCCACTAGCTTGGCAAATCTAAGTCATCTAGAATGTTCCACAATGAGGAATGAAGCTTCAGAAATGAAATATGATTTTTTTATAAAATGAAATATGAATTTTTGTAATTTCTTGGATGTTTAAGAACCAACAAGGGATCGTTGTGTTCTGTCCATTTGAAGGTAAGAGCTGTGTTGGTTGATTTCACCAGACACAGTGTGTGCCACCAAAACCTGTAGATACCAGATCTCAACACGTGCCTTCCGGACTCTTGAGAAAGTGGATAGATAAATGTCTTGGGGGATAAGGAACCAAAAATCAAGCATTCACCAGACTGAGCAGAAATATGGGAGTGGGTGACACAGAGTGTTCAAGAGAAGACAGTGTTCTGCTTCTCACCAGCAATGCAGACCTTACGGTTGAGTACTGGGAAGGTCTCTGAAACAATCATTCGAAAGCGTGACTACTGCTGTGTTTACTTTCTGTACAGAACCAGTGAGAGGAGAAGGTGTGTGCAAGATCCCTCCAAACACACTTAGTTTCTTCTGGAGTGAAAGATTGTTTCAAGCAGGAAACAAGCCGGAGTGTTCTGTTGCATAAGCACACCCCAGACTTTGCAGAACTGTCTTTTAAAAACTCATAAAATAATTAGAGCAGCCTGCCACCAGCTCCTTTCAATATCGACAAGAAAATTACTATGTTTGAGAAAAGAATTCTTTTGTTTTAAAGGGAATTGAAATGGACTGTCTTAACAAATCCTACTAATTATAACCAGCGACGCAGGGCTAGGAAGTGGGGAGGTTCAGAGGGAGAAGAGAAGCACGGGCAGTGAAGGCGAGGGCAGGGTGAGATAGTCACCCATTGCCTTCCCTGTCCTCGTCACTTTCTCCTTGTATTTGTAGGCTCAGAGAGAAACTGTACACTGCTCTCAGTGCGCTGATGGGATTTCTATGTGGGAACACACAGAATAATTAGCAATTTGGACAGGAAGGTCTAAATTAGTTTCACCCCTTCAGATGGGATACCTGGTTGGTTAAAAGGGCAGCAGCATACGTTAAATGATAATTTTGGTTTTCAAAGTGAATATCATATAACCCAGCAGTGAGAAATGAGATACATACATACATACATACATAATACACATATATATATATATGAGCTTTTTTAATTAAAAAGGGAAACATATATTACTGTAATGCTTATACTTGACAATCATTTACGGAAGAAAGCTTTAAGTTTATATACCCCAAAGTATGAGTGTTTGAACAATAAAACATCAGTCACAGTCACGACAGATGTATAATCTTTCGTCGGAGGCAGCATAGTGCTCTGGTTCCTGGTTCTTCTCAGTGTAACTGTATGTCAGGGACTCGTGGAAATTGCAGGGAAAGGTACGAGTTGGTAGAATATTTCCTATCTAGACCTCGTACTCAGAGCTCTCCTTTTGGTAGTAAACCAGGCAAGCAACCTGCAACATCTACTTGACAGTTTAATTTGTACTATACTAATATTTTGTGCTCTTAAAATACTTTCCAGTCAACACTTTGAAACATGTTGTCCATTTTTGTCAGTAAACAAGTTGCAGAATCTGGGTGTTCTGTTTCTGGAGAGGGTGTGAGGTGGGGAGAAGCAGAGGTAGGAGGGGAAGGAGAAGAGGGGAGGAGAGCGGTGGATAGATGATAGATGATTGATGGAGACTAGATGGACGATGGGTGGGTGGCTGGGTGGATAGTTGAAAGCAGGAAAGCTACAGAAGGATGCAAACTACTGAACAGGAAACTAAAGGGAAGAAAATCACCCGTGTTCTTGCATTCCACTGGCTTTGTTGGGTTTTGTGTTGTTTCTTTACATAGATGCTCTCTGTGTGGTGATTGAGTCAGGATGAGTAGCAGGTCTCCCACACAAGCCATTTCTGTGTGGCAGTAGCATTAGGAAATCATTCTTCTGACAGGATTGAACTATGACATGCCCCGCTGTTAACCAGAGTGACCGCACGCCACGCCTCATTCTGCCCCCACTTTCACTTTTGACACGCCCACCCAGCTTCCGTCCTTACCGAAGCCATTGGTCACCACCCCCACCTTTGAAGTTTTGTTTTTGTTTTTAGATTTATTTATTTATTATGCGTACAGTATTCTTCCTGCATATATGCCTGCAGGCCAGAAGAAGGCACTAGATATCGTTACAGTTGGTTCTGAACCACCATGAGGTGCTGGGAATTAGGATGAGTAGCTGGTGCTCTTAACTGCTGAGCCCTCTCTCCAGAGCTTTTTAGACTGATGGGAATCCTTGGATCTCAAACCATGAAATGCTGGCACAAATCAGCATGGTGAACACTATCGAACAAAGCTCAAAATACATCCAGAGAGGAAATTAAAACTAGAGAGATGATGAAAATGCAGAGAAGTGCTGACTTGACAGAACATTGCTGAAGTCTGGTCTCTAATGCAGTGTCTGGAAATGGGTCTGGCACCAAGTTCATGGTCCTATGGCCACCTCTCAGAACCTGGATCAGAAGGGCTACTGTTTATTAAGACAAATGTGCATTTGACAGTGAAGGATCCTTCCAAGGAGCAGACCTTCTTCCTGCTCTGCCAGGAGTTGGGGACTTGTATAGATAATTTTCTTTATCATCTGCCTTAGGTCAATTCTAAAAGCCCTGCTGTGTCATTAACTGGATTATATTCTGATTTGAGTTTATTTCCTCATATTTAAAAAGCTCTCTAGAACTGTTCTTCTCCTGTTTGCACTTAAGTGAAATTAAAAGCGTGGCTGTCAGGTAGTGCCTGTGAACCAACTAGAACGGGCCCTGCAGCTCCCATCCTTCGGGCCTCATTAGAAGGAGGCCCGCAGCATGCCTGACACTGGTTCATATTTGCAGAGCTCATTTACCTACTTTGGAAACAAACCAAAAAAGGGTCAGGTACATCCTACTAGGAGGGAAGGAGGCTGAGGGCAGTAGTGCCCACCATCTGGGTCACCCTCCCTGTCAGAAGCATGTGGCCCACTGGGCAGCGGCTCCCTGTCTCTTTGGAGCTGAAAAAGACCTGTTGAAGATAGGTCTTCAGGTGGCTGCTGTTTGAATTAGGAGACAAACTAGGTGGCCTTAGCCTTGTGTGATAGGGGAGGAAGTGTTTCTTTTGGAAATATGCTCCGTGTGTAAAGCCGGTAAGCAGAGAGTGTTTTCTAAGAGGATAAAGGGGAATGTCCACGCTCTCTCGGTTCTGCCCACATAGGATTCTGTGCCCCTGTTGTTTGCTGTTAGGCGCTCAGCCCAGGAACATTCTCACTTTGGGAAATCTGGCTGCTGGTGGCTTTGTGAGGTGTCCCTGGGAGGGTGTGGGGAGTGTCTGCTTGGGGTCATGGGGGATTCACCATTGACCATACAGCCATCATTGTATCAAGTTTGCTTGGGAGCCATTTTGTTTGCTCAGTGATGATGATCTGGGGATGGAGCGATGCAAGGGCTTACACAGTGGACACTTGCTCATTCATTTGAAAGCATCCGACCCCTTTGTGGAATTGTGTGGGTTAGAGACTCTGCAGTGTTTGGACCACTGAAGTAGTTCTGGTCTGTTGTATCTCTCACCATATGAACAGCATGGAGACTGATGACCCAACATCCCTCCCTGGATTTGCCTTAGGTTCCTTCTGGAATCACAGCACTGAGTCCCCAGTGATGCACTGTGACTGGAAGTGTAGGTCAAATAAGCCCTTCTTCCCTAAGTGGCTTTTGGTCAGAGCATTTTGTCACAGAAACAAGGAAACCTGAACATCTTCCTCCAGGGAACTAGCTGTTCCGCTCTCTCATCCCATTGATCTACTCAGAATTCAAGAACCGCACGACTACTGACAATCATTTCAGAAGGCTGAGTCCATCTGGGGATATACAGACATATGGCGGAGGCGCCTCATATCTTGACAAACCAGGAAGTAGAGAACTAGGCAGGAAGTTAGCTAGGGTTAATAGACTCTCAAAGAGCCATGCTGTGTGACTACTTCCTCTAGCTAGGCCCCACAGCAACTCCAGCTGGGGGCCCAGTGTTCAAATACACAAGCCTGAAGGAGGACATTCATTTTCAAACCACAACACTAACCAGGTTGGAGTAATGTCTGTGTACTCTTTTTCATCACTTAAGTATATTAAGGTCTCTTCAGACAAATTAGTCATGATTTTCATTGTTTCTTTGTACATGAGGGACAACGGTGGTAGACAAAGCTGAAGGCTGGGGTGTTTCTTGTTCGCCTATTGAATGAGAAAGAATTTGTGTGACAATATTGTATAGGCCTTGCCTGCACATTTCCTTTATTTATATTTAAATTTTGATTATCACTTAGCCAAGAGTAGGATGATTTGCCTGAAGGCATCCCCTGGTTTAAAATATTCTCCCCATTATCTACTCTTGGAAACACTGGAGAGCCTCAACTCTTTTGCACAAGTATGGCTTTCTGAGTGTGACACACGTTGTTAGAGTCTACCACCCCTCAACATCTAAATAATTCTTCACCTTGTCAATTACTTGGATGTGGATGCTGAATGAATAGAGTGTCAAGTCGAGAAACACTGATTCCTTAAAATAATCTGATAAATAGGATTGCATCTTTTCTTAGACCATCTTCTAAAGCTAGGGTTAGAGGGTATTACCAGCCTGAGTTCAGTTAACAAAATGGCAGGTGATTGTCATTTCTGTGCCTAATTGATGGATCCTCAGTTCACTAGGGATCTGTTGAGTTTTTCAACCAGGAAAAAGGTTATTCTAGTTGTCAGAATTAACCAGGAAAAGAAAGTTGGTAAATTCAAAGTAAATAAACTTATTAAATATTTTATCTTAAAATAGACTTTGTGACAAAACAAATACTCTCCTTCGGGATTATTATTTTAATCATTTTTCTGTTTCAGAAGAAATAGCTGCATCCATGGTATTTATGTAAAAATTCAAAAAGGCAAGGGAGAAGCAAGAAGCACTTCCTCCCTCTTATATGCCCTTGGATTTCATTGTCGTCCTCCAAATGTTTGGTTAAGATGAATGCAGGCTGAAGTTTGGTCTGGGAGTGTAGTTCATTAAACACATGATTGAAAAAACACCAGGGATTGAAAATAATGAATGAAAACATTTGTTTATTACTCATCATGTATATGACATATACATTAATGATGTCATGCCAACACACACATAAATGTCACTTTTCAAAATTACTTCTCTGATACTTCAATACTACTGTTCGCATCTATAAAGCAGTATTTACAATTCATTTAAAAATAATTAAAAACTCTGTCCAACCAAAGAGTTCCAATGCCTCATTCTTTAACAACAGCCTGCCCACTTTCAGTCTGAAGTGTACCTGGAAGCTCTTACTTACTGAGATGGACTCCTCTACCCCAGGTAACCCACTGGACTTTCCAAATGATAGCTCCAAAACTAATGGAACCCATGGCTTTGCTGAATTAAATAGGTGGTACATTTAGGATATGTTTTTAAAAACTCATCAAACTATTATTCACACATCACAGCCTTCTTTGATAATCTAAAACATCACATGGCTTAGCTCACCAAGAAAGTTAAGCATTGATGGATTCTATAAAATCAATACATTTTCACATTTATATTTATTCTAAATAAACTTGAACTTCCCCCCATGCCTTCTAAACAAGAATAATGCAGTCTGATTTAGCCTATGGAACATTTTTTTCTTGACAGAATAAAATTCTGAAAATTTGCACACACAGTACTGGTGGTTTGTCAGTGGCCAGAGGATCAAGGATTTTCGCTTCATTAAATATTGTTATTCCATTAGCTATTGTGGTGTAAAGCAAAGAGATGGTGCACCTTCCTCCTTCACTGCCTTGCCCCCTTTTATGGGAGTGTTAGCATGACCTATATGCTAATTAATTTCATAAAATCATTTGAAAGGTTTTGGTTTTCTAAATGTGGTGGCTTTTTCTCTTTAAAAAAAAATCCCATAAAACTGACCTTGGTAGAAACTGCCTTTACTTAAATAAGTAGTTTACCTCTAACCTGAGTCTTAAAAACTTGAACAAATGTAAGGTAAACTACATTTTCTGAGTTAGTAAACACACACACAAAAGAAAGGAAAAGAAAAGAAAGAAAAAATCCTGACTTGGGAATTTAGGATTATTCCATGGAGTGGAAGCAATAGAAGGACAGGAGAATGAGCCAAACTCTTCCTGATAGATGCAGTGGCTCAGATGCAAGTGGCCCTGCCCATCTCACTGGTTTGTCCCTCCGGGTCACATAAGTATGTTCAAGCAGCAAACACTAAGCTTCATGTGACAGTAGGGACCAAGGGAGGTCACTTAGCTGACAGTTATTAATCTACAATAATACAGGCACAGCTCGGTAAGGAATTCTGTGAGGACCACACGGCACTGGCAGTTCAGTCACTGAAACCCATGGAAGTCAGCCCATGGAGTAACCATTGCTGCCTTGAGGATCAACCAGCCTCCAGCAGAGCTCACGGATCCACGGAGTCAGTGAACTCATGACTCAACTTGACTTTTCCTTCTGAGGGAGTAAAACTTAACTCTCTGGAGCTAGCTGGGGGGGGGGCTGCAAAAATGTGAAACACACATGTACACACACACACACACACACACACACACACACACACACACACACCACCTTCAACAAGTCAGGATCTCACCTAGGGTGCCGACGAATGGCAAGCCTTCAGCAGGTCAGAGAAACTGAAGAGGAGATGCAGAGCAGGTGAACTCCTGGGCAAACAAATGGAAACAGGAGGACTTTTCTGAGGGCCAAAGCTTAGTTCTTCATTTTATTATTATTTCTGTTGCGTGTTATACTCCATTCTTTTCTGTTTTGATCTTCTACCCTGATGTTGCCCTTCTGTCTCTCTTGATGTCTTCCTTCTAGCTACATTTTTGCTGCTGTTTCCTTCTCTTGTGTCTTTATTTTTTCCCTATGGCTTATATACTCTAGCAAAATCATTCAAGCAATTTAAAAATTATAATGTGAGCCCGGCGTTGGTGGCACACACCTGTAATCCCAGCAGTCAGGAGGCAGAGGCAGGTGGATATCTGTGAATTCCAGGCCATCCTGGTCCATAAAGTGAGTTCCAGGACAGGCTCCAAAGCAATACAGAGAAACCCTGTCTTGAAAAAATATATATCATTCTATTTTTAAGCGAATGATTACAATGAATCCAAGTAAAAAAACATGTTTCTCATGTCCCTTACATGATTAAACATTTTACTTATTACATGATGGGGAATGTCCTTCTGTGTATGTTCATCTTATTGATTGTTGAATAAAGTACTGTTTGGCCAATGAGGCAGCAAATTAGACAGGACTAGGAGTCAAGGAGGATCCTGGGAAATGCAGTAAAGAAGCGGTGATCCAGGCAGGAAGTGACATATTAGGGAGACTCATATTTAAGGAAGGACAAGCAGGAAGTGTCCCCCTTTTCCCCTTCTCTCTTCCTCCAGATTTGCAATGTGATCCTCCAGCAAGGGAGGACGCCAATGGAAGGTATCCGATAAGATAAATCTTATAAAATATATAGATTTATGATAAATAAGACTGAGTTAACAGATGAGAATCCTAGTCATTGGCCAAGCAGAATTTGTACCTAATAGAAGTCTCTGTATTATTTTGTCCATGCACGTGGCAGGCAGAACTCAGGCGGCTGCCGGAGACCACCCATGTGGCAGTAGGGCTTGGGTGGCTTTTGGAAGAAAGATTTATCGTAACAATTACAGGTGAAAAGTAATTTGCCCCAAGAACCCACATACATTCATATGCAAGCAACTTGTAATAGATTAACAGAGTATAAGCAAGCAAGGTATTTTTCTCAGCCAGTTCTTTTGCTGGCAGGCCATATTTTGTGGTTACAAAGAAAGGATCAACCACTTTATTGTTTCTCTCAAAAGGCAATCTTAAAAGGAAGCTTCAGAGAATCACAAATCTAAAATCTTTACATAAAAAGTAATCTACTAGCTCTACTTTAAATTCTCAGGGTGCATACCCACTCATGAACAATTCTTTTATATCAGGAATGAGCAGAAATGGATACAAGGAATTAATCATCACCTTGAGTTACAAACTCATCCTAACAAGAAAGGAACATCAGTCAGAATAGCCAGGCTGTATCTGTATAAACTTTAAATTATTCCCAAGATTTTCTACCTCAAAGCCATTAGCAAATGCATCTTAACCTAACCTTACTAACAATCTACTTGTCTAAATTCTTTCTAAGGATGGTGGGTGACTCATCCATCAACCCCAGCATCAATGCTTGGAAAAAGTCAATCATTATTATTGTAAGTACTGGTGACACTGTCCAGTGAGAGGCTGGAGACTCCCTGAGAGTTTTCATGTAACTGGTAGATTAATGGGGAATGTGTTAACCTTGAGGGCAACAATCAGATGACCTTTTCAGAGGGGTCATCCAAGACCATCAGAAAACACAGATACTTACATTACAATTGGTAACAGTAGCAAAATTATAGTTATGAGGTAGCAGCAAAATAATTTTATGGTTGGGGTCACCACAGCACGAGGAACTGTATTAAAGGGTTGTAGCATTAGGAAGGAAAGATGAGAATCACTGCTCTAGTTGTTGCTTGGGGGAATGTGCCTGCTAAATTTTACCTGTTACGAAGTGAGCTGTATTCCCCTGAAAGACTTCTTTGCATTTTAGCTACTGTCCTAATTAAGCTCATAATGTTTACAGAGTAAAACATCAGTGCAGCTTACCTGTTTGCAAACTTGTGCAGTGCCTAAATGTGTCATGGTAATCAGTTGTGACACTGAGCACTGATTAAGTTGGTGAGCATCTTTGTGTTCACATTGCAATCAAGTGTCAGTCCATTTAAAAAAGTAAAGATGGATAGCATGTGTAAGAGTCCTGACATCCTACAAAAACACTGAGGGAGTGACAGGGATCTAGTAGATCAAGAAGGACGATGGGGCGGAAGGAGGAGTGGCGTTGAGAAGGACAGTCACAGACAGTGCAGACTGCTGACTGAAGCATGTCAGGGTCACAGTTCAGTCATCATGCACATCTCTCTTGAAGGGACTTGGAACAGTGTGATGGAGTTGGATATTCTTTATGTCCCAGCACACCAGCCATTTCATGAGATAAACCCTTCAGCTCACAAAAGTGTATTTTCTTTCATATTTCAGCTTCTCAGTTGACCATTCCATGAGCAGATTTTCAATGCCATAGAAAGAACACAATGAGAACAACTTTATAGATATGTTTTACTTTTGTTTGGGACTAATTCTACTGTCAGTCATTAAACCCTATGCAAGAGCAGCAAATGCTCTTAAGTCCTGAGCCATCTCCCTGGCCCTGAACACACACTTTCATACTTGACCCTTGTAACTCAAAAAATGAGACCACAGACACTTTTCTCAAGCTAAAAACTTTTAGCAACCGTTTTAGATGCATCCCAAATATTACATTGGCTGAATTATCAGGTCAACAATTCTCCTGACATTTTGTATTTAGCTTTTTAATAATCTTCTTCAGCTTTGAAGAGATTAAGCCAAACTTTCAATGACCATACCTGTCCTGGTCTCATCTTCATGGTCCCATGCTCAGTCACTCTTTATAATGTTTATGCACTCTTCTTTTCCTGGCCACCATTCGGCCTTTTTAAAATAAAGCTGTATAAAGGTCAGGAGAGGGCTGCAGACAGGGAAGATGCCATCTTGTTCCTCTGACTGCCGCACAAAGTCAAGCAGACTCTCAGGCCTGGTACTGTCGGGTGCTTCCACCCACCAATAGCATTATTTGAGCAAATGGACCTGTGTACTTTGACTTCAGAAGGAACCTTTGAGAATTGGTATGTGGAGTTGCTGCTGCTGTTGTTTTTAATATATTCCCCCCAAAATAAATATGGCTTTTTGCATGGGGTAAGCAAGAACCATTGCAGCGAGCTCGTGTGGAGCTTGGTGCTTGTGCTGATCATTCTTCTAGAATATAAAGGATGAATTCCTTCTCCACAGTGACCGAAAGTCTCAAAGCCTGGGAAGGTGAAGGTGCTTTCACACAAATGTGCTGGGGCTGTGTGTCTGTGTGTGTATGTGTGTGTGTGTGTGTGTGTGTGTGTGTGTGTGTGTGTGTCTGTGTGTGTGTGTGTGTGTGTGTGAGAGAGAGAGAGAGAGAGAGAGAGAGAGAGAGAGAGATGGAGACAGACAGACAGAGACAGGAGACAGACGAACACAGAGACACAAGGATTATATGAGAGCAGACAGGATCTGATATACTCCAGGCTAGTCCCAAACTTACTCTATAACCAAGAATGACTTTGAACTCTCAATCTCCACTTCCTCATTCCAAATACTAGTAGGCATATAGGTATGTGGCTATACCTGTTAGTGCTGGGGCCTGAGCCTAGTAATCGGTGCATTACTATGTCAGTATTTATCCAACTGAGCTATGCTCTTGACCCCAGGGTTGCTTCTTAATAATAATTAAAGGACAGCAATTAGTGTAGCATTGATTGTACACAAGAATTTATACGTCTCGTATCCGAGTTACTTTGTGCTGAATGGGATGTCCCTTGCCACCCTTGTTTTAGTGAGAATGTCAGAGCAGAGTTACTCACCAGGATCCTGGGAAGTTGACAACTTGGGAACACAACAAGCTACTGTGGGCCTTCCTAGAAAAGGCTTTTAGAAAACTCATATTCTTTTGAAATGTCGGTAATCAAAGTAATACCTGATTGTGATGTAACCATCAAGAAAGCTATATTTGTAATAAGGTTAATTGAATTAACTGCGGCCTTGAGATCAGCAACCTGTAAATAAATGTGCCAGTGAATCTGCCCTGGCTTTATGAAAGCCTACCCTCACCCCCATATGAGTAGCTCAGTGACAGAGGACCCACACAGGCTGGCAACAGGCATCAATATGTTATACAAGGTAGAACAAGTTTTAATAGGATTCGTCTCTGAACTGGAGGGCAAATTGTATGAAAGGTCTTTGTCTGCTTGGGATGCTGCTGGTAAATGGAAAGCTCTGTGGGAGACTCCATGGAGGCAACAAAGGTTGAGATGCAGGCCTGCTGTTCAGAGCAAGCATCCCGGACCCACCAGTGGTCCAGGCATCTGCATACAGCAGCCACTCCCTGCCAGGGTCTGCCTACACAGGGCTCAGGAACACTTCACCATTTAACTCACCAGCATCTTCCAGCTCTAAGGCGAGTGCCACATCAGGAGTGCCTATGCCATAAAATAGAGCTAATTAAACATTTCAAAGGGAAACATGATTTTAACACTAATTAGATATGATTATAGTTCTTTTTTTCTCTTGTGCCAGTGCTGAGCAGCTCTGAAACCACCGGATCATTCTGCTTTCTTTGCTCAATATTTTCAGCAAAGACTTATCAAATTATACAATGCTATCCTATTTTAGGACCGGAAACCCGCTATGTTGACATGCATGGAAACTTTTTTCTTATTCTGATTTAAGATAATTAAAACAAGAGCAACAATGGTGCAGCATTACAAACTAAATGCATTCCTGTTGATAGGCAAGTATTTCAAAATTGGTCCACAGAATCCTTGTTGGAGACACTGATTAGTTAATTTTCTCTTCACTGTGACAAAATGCTTCACAAAACCAAGGTAAAGAAGAATAGGTTGGTTTGGGCTCCTAGTTTAAAAGTAATTCTCTTCAAAGCCAGGAACTAGCAAGGCTAGCCACCATAAGTTCGAGCATTCTGAGAATACCCCTCAGGAGAGCAAGGAGAACTCGTTGGCTCAAAGTAATTGAAAGTTAGCCAGATAAGAACTCATAGCCTGTGCTGGTGAACCATGCTGGATTCAGGGATCCATAGACAGAAGGCTTTTCTAATCAATGGCCTAAGAGGATGCTGCAGTTTACTCTTAAATAATTAATGAACAAGAAAAAAGGTTGAGCTTCTCCAAAAGGTAGTGCCATCCAAATGTGTGACAATTCCGTTATCTGTTTTTACTAATGGCAGTATGAAGGAATTAACAGAGATTCGAGGTATGATTTGTGCAGGACAGGACAGGCCTGTGTGCTGTGCAATAAATCTCCCGAAAACCCCTTAGTAATAGAAGGGCAGTAAGGATGTGAAGTGTTTAATCTTCCTTCATGATTTTGAGACACTTTCCTACATACTTTGAAAAAAAAAAAAAGAGGTATAGGGGGTGATGTGTCAAACCTAGGAAGACAGAATAAATGGAATTTGTTAACATTTGGCCTCGAACAATAACGAACCCACTGAGCTTATTTTTTTCTTTTGCCTCTTGCCTCAAATTCCATAAAACCACACTTTGAGGAAAGAGAGAAATCGTTAGCAGGCTGGTTCTGCAGTCCTAATTAAAACCAATGAGAAGTTTTCTCCATGGCTCCCACCCAAGCTCAAGGGCATAGACAGTATATTGTGTTCATTTAGCTGTTTGAGTCTTTCAGGAAGGAGTTGCCTTCAAACACCAAGCAACTATCATGATGCCCTCAGGACAATGCTGTCACATCAAGGTTGCTTTGAAAAAAAAATTACACTGACACGTGATTTCTTCTCCTCAGCACTACCACCATCAAATAAAGTTTCTGAAAATACATCAAAGAGAGTGGTTATCCAATTATGATAGAAATTATGGTACTGATGTTACAGTTAACATGCAAATAAATGATAGGCGAGGCAGTCTCATTAAGTTGGTTTATCTATTTTTATTTCTTTATGAACACTTCCAGTTCCTACCTCAGTTGTATTTTTTTATGAAATAGACATTTCTTATTCTCGAAGATGTCTCTTAAGACATTGTAACAGGGAATTCATGGAAGACCATAGGTCTTCCGATGACTTTAAAATGTCCCTCTGTCCTCTCCAACTTCTCATCACTAATTAATGTCTTCATTTCCCCAGCCTGCCATGACATTAAACAGGGAATCCCCTCTGTCTCTGATCTCCTGTGTCATTTACACCTCATGGGACAGATCACAAACCACCAGCCGTCTTCTCCGCCATGTTTCCCAGTGCTTTTCTTTGCTGCTCCCCTGGCGCCATTTTCTCTGTAGAGATAAGGTCTGACCTCACAGTGCTCTATGCAGACAAGGACCTTGTGCTTACAGCCTCATGCCACGCCTGGGGTTCCAGGTGTGCTCTGTCCACCAACACCATCTTCATAAGGAGTCTGCTACGCAGCATTTCACTCTGCACCCCACCTTAGAAGTAACTGTCCAGTCATTCCTGCAGTGTTTTCCTTCCCACTCTTCCTTTAATGACTCCTGTGATGTGGGTTCCTTGATCTTCCTGCTGGTCTTCCTTTCCTGCCTCAGTCTGCTGACGTGTGCTTTGCACTGGCTCAGAACTCTAACCTGTGTAGGCTTTGGAAACGATGTTCCGGCTTCTTCACGGCTACCCTACCTCACATACCTGAATGCCAACTTCGTCTGCCCCCGCTAGGGAATGGTTATCTTACAGCTCTGTGTGACCTCTTCTCTCTAATTTCACTCATGTTCTCTAAATAACTCCAATCAAATTAATGGCGTCTACATTCCAAGGCTGACTAAATTCGGTCTTAGTCCACACAGCATCGTTTCTTGACGCAATCATAAGCCACTTGCTTTCATGTGTCTAAGTTGGGATTGTCCCCCTAGTCCAACCAAAAGTCCGTTCCTCTACATTTTAGCTTTCATGAATGCACCCAGTTTTTCAGCTTCCTCCATTTACTGGCTGCTTCAGCCACGTCCTCTTCTGGGCATGGAGAACTCTGTGGATGGAGTCAGCAGAAGACACCTGTCCCTGCCAGCAGTGTCTAGTTTCATAAAGGGATACAATTAAGCAGTACACATTCCAGGCCATGGTTATACCAACCATACAGGGGGACAGGGGACATACAATGAGCTGCACAGATTGAAGCATAACTCTTGATAAGTATTGGCATATGTCCAGCTTCCATTGTCGCCGCTAAACAGTGAACACGCCCATTGCCCCCAAGAGTTTATCCTGGCTCTATGTTTCCTGTGAGGTTAGATTTCTGTATTTTCTAGACTTCTAACTGTGATTTTTATATGCACACATATATGTATGGCTTAGATATGTATTTTTTCTTACAAAAAGGTAGGGTGGTCTAGTTTTTACCCTCACATAATCATTTAGGTTTGTCGGAGCCATTTTTGTATATTTAGTATAAATCCCTGACGTATAGTCACAGAAATATACAAATACATGTTCTAGTGTTTTAAAAGTTACTTATTTTATGTGTATGAGTGTTCTCCTCATATGCATGCCTATGCACTCCAATGTGCCTGGTGTGTGCTGAGGCCAGAAGGGGGCATCGGATACAGGGGGACAAGGGTTACAGATGGCCTGGAGCCACCGTGTGGGTACTAGGAATCAAACTAAGATTCTTTGAAAGAGAAATTTATGCTCTTACCGCTGAGCCATCTCTCCAGGGTTTTATGCTTGGACCTCAGGTCAGCTTTGTGTTAATATTAGCCTATTTTGCAAGGTGTGGATGGAAGTTTTCATTTCTCCACCTGACTTCTCTGGGGTTCTGGCACTTTTGTTTTAAACAGGTTATATTTTTCATTGAGTCTACTTCATGCAGCTCAGTGAAAATAGTTTTCTGGGCATCCATGCATCGCACTCTTAAGTTCTTCCCTGTAGTCCTGTGATCTACTTGGTTTTTAACAATACTGCGTTTTCCTTAGTGTCATAGCTGAGTGAAATGGCTTGAAATCAAATTGGGGTGTGTGCCAGAGCCTATGACTTTCCTATTATGTTCACATTTTGATTCAATTTTGTAACAAATTTGGCAATTTCTACCAGAAAAAGAAAGTTTTGGGGGGGTTCAATGGGATGGTGTAGACATAGCTTGTAGTCCTTAGGATGACTTGGATGGGATCCATCTCGTCCCAGTGAGTCCTCTACCCAAAGAACAAATTTCCCTCTTGGTCAGTAATGGTTTTCAGACTTAGAAATATACTTGAAAATCTTGTTCATTTTTGTCACACAAATTCCTAGGTAATTAGTTGTTTTGATGTGGTTGAAAGGATGGTGCATTGTAAACATCAGGTTTTTGTGCTTGCTTTGGTATAATGAATACAGCGAATTTGTTTTTATTAGTTTTGGACTTTGCATCCCTCTAAACGAGTTAGTTTTAGCTGTTTTAATGTAAATTCAGCCCAGTTTCAAACACCAGCAGTTCTATTGACTAAGAAGAAAGACATTGTCACTCACAGCTCGACCCTCTAATTGGCTTTTATTGCTTTTTTTTTTCTGCCTTGTTAATCTCCACTATAACTTCCACTGCAAGGTAGAACAGGATGTAAGAGTGTGGACCTCCACCTGGTGAGGGGAGCATTGGGCCCCCTTCCTCTTTAGGGGCACACTCAATTTTTTGAATATTCTCCATGTTATGCTAGACCATTCCCTCCTGTTTTTAACCACTGAGAACTTTTACAAATGATAAATGTTGACATTTGCATATGTACCCTCTCTACATCTCCTGATACAATTACGGTCCTTTTTAAATAATATAATAAAGAACATTGACCAGTTTGCAAGCAAATATTACATCCCCCTATGATGAAGTAATTTGGATAAAGTGTATTAACACTTCAAAAGAATTTTCCATGCTGTGCTCATGATTGACATATGCCTGTTTTTGTCATAATGCCTTGGAATGGTTTGGTATCAGAGTGTATTGCTGTTGCAACATTGTGTAAGAAGTGTGTGTGGAGACAGAAGACAAGATTTCAGAGTTGGTTTTCTGCTTAATGACAAGACCTTTGACCCTCTGAACCCTCACGATGGCCCAAATCTGAACATTTTTCAGCCACATTTTGTCTGTCATTGCTCGGTTTCTGTATTTTACCTGTCTGGGCTTTTACCTCCCTCCCTCCCTCCCTTCCTCCTTCCCTCTCTCCATCCCTCCCTCCCTTCTTCACTCACTCATTCCTCCCCCCCCTCTCTCTCTCTCTCTCTCTCTCTCTCTCTCTCTCTCTCTCTTTGAGACAGGGTCTCACTATGTGGCCCTGACTGTCCTGGAACTCACTCTGTAGATAGGCTGGCCTTGAACAAACAGAGATCCACTTGTCTCTGCCTTCAGAGTCCTGGGATTAAAGGTGCATGCTGCCACTACCACCACCTCCAACACCCACCACTACCACCAGGCAGACTGACTTTCATTTTTGATCCTTTTCAGTCTCTGTCTCTCTCTGTGTGTCTCTCTGTCTCTGTTTCTCTCTCCCTCTCTTTGTCTGTCTGTCTCTGTCTCTCTCTGTTTGTCTGTCTCTATGTCTGTCTCTATCTGTGTCTTTCTGTCTCTCTGTCTCTCTCTGTCTGTCTCTATCTGTATCTGTCTCTGTCTGTCTGTCTCTCTGTGTCTGTCTGTCTCTCTCTCTTTCTCTCCATGTAGTTTATTTAGAACAGTGTGCTTTCCTGTTACCTTCACTGGTCTTTTGTTGTGTTTTGTGTCCTGTGTGTCATCAGCCCTATTGCATTGTGCTTTTAACTTTAATCATAGAGCTTTCATTGCTGGGAATATTGAATGGTTCCCTTCCCATTGTTAGTTAGCCTTCTCTCTAAAATTTCCATGTATTTCTTTGAATTTTTCCTCTTTCCTTGAGGATTCTAGATTAGTTCTGAGTGACTGACTTTTCTTCCAACTATAAGTCATATTTTCCTATTTGGGATTCCAGACATTGTGAAGCTTACAACATTGGGAAAATACATATGCACATATACATATGTATGTATATATGTGTGTATATGTATATTTCATGTATATATATGTAAACAAATGTCTGTGTGGGTAGAACATAGCATTTAGAAAGAAAAACTAATTTATTTTTAAAAGACAAAGAGCCCCCCCCCCGGCAAAATTAAATAAATATAAACCAAATGCAAACCCATACACATCATAGTAACAAAAATGAATCATTTTTTAGGTTTCTGCTTCATTCCTTTGTGGACAAACAGATGTGATTATAGTTGTGGACCCCACACAGAGTTAGGATTTATAATTACTAGACCTTCAACTTTAAGTACCCCTCTAAACAGTGCCACCTGAGATGTGGATATTCTGTTTGTAGTTTTTGAGCTTTGTCCTGGATTCAGTGAAGTTTCTTGGAACCAGATAAATCTATTTGTCTTGCTTTTATGTTAGTAGCTAGGAGCAAAGCAGCCCCCAGCCGGAGGCTAATTATTCCTGACCATTAAATCAAGACACTTTCAGGATTCTAGTCCTTGTTTGAATTGTTTCTGCTTCCATCATGTCTGGTGAAAATAGGTTTTCTTTCTTTTGGTTTTAAGAATCGCTTATCTTTGTCACCATCTATGTTTGTGTACCATGTGGGTGTAGTGCCTGTGGAGGCCAGAAGAGGGCATCAAATCCTCTGTGAGCTATCACATGGGTGCTAGAAACCAGACCAGAGCCGGAGTCAATGCCCTTAACTGTGAAGCCATCTCTCCAGCCCCAAGATATCTTTTCATTTTAGTCCATATAAACCCCATTTACTCTCTGCTCTCACTCTGTTTTCTGTAATGACTGGTCGAATGGAACCATCTCCCTAGTTCTCATGCCTGTCTGACCAGGTACCTGTCTCCCTCTCCCTGTATGAAGTCTGTTCTCTGTACTGTGGCCGCCCCACATAAGCAGTGGGCAGGAACCCCTAGGATAAGGCCCAGATCATTTGTTTCCTGGTTTTCAGGGGACAACGTTGATGAGGTCTGATGTTCAACATTGTAGCAAGCATTTGAGTTTTCAAATATTTTATACTTTAGAAAACCATTTCTAGTGGGGCGGATGATCCTCTTGTCCTGTTGTTCAACCTTATCCTAGCATTGTAGGTTTAAAAAATACAGAAAGACTAAAGAACAGTTGTGATAGAGAAAGAAAATGGACAAGAGAACCAAGGATAACTGGAATTGTCGAAGATGAGTGGAGTCAGGAGATGGTAAGAGAAAAAGCCCTCTCCACTTACCCCTTCACCATGCAGGCCCACCCTCTGAACACGTTTGGCACACCACACTTTAATCCAAATCTAGAGATCACTCCACAAACCTTCCTCTCCTGTGCTTAGGCCCCTCTCCTGAGTCATCTCAGTCAGAATCACAAGATGGGCTGGAAGCGGGTGCTAGAGAGAAGAAAAGCCAGCCCACACCACGGCCTCCTGACCCATCTCTCTTCTCCTGCCCTTCACCACTGGCTGCTCCACTGTGGACTTGGCATTTCTCTGTTCATGGGGTGAGCACACCTCTCCTGAGTATGGGAAAACAGGAGAACTTTCATGTTTTTCAAAGTGCCAATCCGAAGGAAAATGCAAGAGAAAACAGGAATGAAAAGACTGAATCATTTTAGAGATTTCACCACAATGAAGCCTCAAGCACACACCATGCTGGTCACTTTGATTTGGAGTTGATGTTTTTGTTTATTTTTTTCCCCACTCATGAGGCACCTCACATCTATATATAAAGAGAGTTCAGCCAGTGATTAACTCAACAGTTGGAGTATTATACCTCCACCCCCACTCTTAAACCTATTCCAAATTTCCTTTTATATATTTCAGACCCTACTAACCCAAATTTTTATTACCACCTGTTTACATTGTTCCTAGAAATCTGGACATATGGCATGTTGGTGCAATCAGATAAATAAATAATCAGACAATTTTTATCATATTTGAGAGAAAAAATCCTTTGTTACTCAAGAGAGTTTTGAAAAATCTTCTCTTTGTAGTGAGATTAGGTCACCTTGGAAGGCTGAGCTTGTCCTGTGGAAGAGTGTGGTGGATTTCTGGAGTGGTCAAGGGTTCATTTGGTCTTTATAGTCTTTCAATCACATACAGAGTGAGACTCTGGCTTGAAAGGGGCTGAATGAGTACTGTCCACGGCTGAGAGTCTCTCCTAACGTGTACCCACAGACCCGGGTTATCTTATCTGCTCATGTGCTCATTTAACCCTAGAGACACTCAATCTCCTTCTATTCACTATTGGGGCTTGCACGTGCACGTCTCTTGGAGTGAAGGTGGACGTTGTGCAGGTGCCCTTGAAGGCCAGGAGAAGGCATCAAACCCCCGCAGCTGGAGTGATGGTTGGTTGTGAGCCACCTGCCTTGGATACTGCTTTTCTGTCAGAGCACAGTGTTCTCTCAACCTCTGTCATCTCCTCCACACTTTGCATATAACTAGGTCTCACCTGATGGACCATTGTAACAGCAACCTGGACTAAACACACAGAAGGTGGGATTTCAAGGGAGGTTTCCAAGCATTCTCCTCACTTGTCAGGTTTTGTTCAGAAAGGCTTTAGAGTCATTTCATGAAGTTATGGGAAAGTCTGTCTTCTTCCCCAGTATACACTCATCCTTTCATTGTGTTGTCTTTCTGAAGATGCAGCAATATCCCTGGCATATGAGCAGTAATTTAAAAACAAATGGAAAGCCCCCCATAAAACAGCTACCCCTTCCTTCCTTTCTTCCTTCCTTCCTTCCTTCCTTCCTTCCTTCCTTCCTTCCTTCCTTCCTTCCTTCTTTCCTTTTTCTTTTCTGTGTGTGACTTACTAGGGAGAAAATCTCTGTTACTTCCGTCTCTAACTATCAGTCCTACTCTGGTTTTCTCCTTACTTGCCTGACCTACATCATCCTCTGGCTTCCCACCAGTGGCTGGACTGAGAATCCTATCTTTCCTTTATGCCCATGTACTGTGAGGACAGCTATTGCTCCGGACTTTTGGTCCTGGAGAAATACATGGGTTTTGTTAACCACATCAGAGTTTTGCCTGGACAATATTTTATCTTCACAATCAGGGCACATTTACCCAGAGGGGTTATGAAGTAGTGTGTGTTCTCAGAAAATAGACCATAATAAGCATGAGCTATGGCCCTGCACTTACACTCAGGGTCTAAGACTGTGGTGTGTTCCGTATAGTGTGATGGTGTGCCTGTATCCATTCTTGTTCCCCTGGAGACCACTATGCCTTGCAGGTAGGGGAGAGGGTGCTCTGGGGCTGCTATGCCCCAATTCTTAACTCCCTACTAGTTTCTTTCTGGGAAGACTCTATTGGAAAACAACAACAACAATACAATAACAACCAAAACTGCCCATGGAGCTGGATCTGAAATGCCCACAAGCAAGCAGAAATGTCCTCTGGAAGATGACAAACAGCAATGTATATCTTCAAAGCTAAAATTGTTCAGAATAGCAGTATTGAAAAGGTTTGTGTTTGGAAAAGCCAACAAACCCATAAGCAAACAAAACTGCCCACTCTTTTGCAAGTTAACCTAGCTGCAGACCAAGGTTCTAAATACATTAAGATATTTTATCCATTATTTGTTTTGACCAATTGACCACAATATTAAAAATTCAATCGTGGAGCAGCTGACAAGTGCGGTTGCCTAATTTTATTGAAGAGTTTTTTTTTTTTTCCTTTTTCCATTTTTCCATCCTGTTAACACTGCTGCTTATGCCCAGACAGTAATGGGCTTCTTGTATGCCCACGACTGTTATGATCATGTAAATTTATTGGTGCTTAGAAGAAGCGAGCTATTAAAACATTACAACAGCCATTACAGCCGGGCTCATGTTGGCTTTCGCTCCCAATGAACATATGCTTCCGAGTGAATGCCTAAACTCTTATTTATGGATTTAATTTAATATGCGGAAAGAATTCAAAATTAAATTTTGTGTCTGCCTCCAGAGAGTGTCAGTGTATAATAACATGGTAATTTTTACACATCTTTATGAGAAATGGGAAAATTAATTCTTTCTGACAAGTTGTAATTATTCGGCTTGGAACGCTCGCAGCTGAGCAGTTTGCTTGCCTGTTGTCTGCTGTTGTGCGGTGTAAGGGGAAAACTCGGAGATGGAGATATACTGCACATCTGAGAGCCTCTAATAGCTTCTGACATTTTAGCCTTGCATATTATCAGGGTGCTCTTTAAGGAGTCGGGGTGTCATCTATTATGTTGCCTAGGATGCACAGAGTAGCTGATAGCTGGAGCATTCTACAGTAATTTCTAAAACGGAGGGAGTGTGTCTGGGATCACCCTGGAGTAGCGGAAATTTCTGTGACAAGTGTTGATGTCCCTTAAAAGTACCTGTTATCATCTGTCCTCTCACCTGCATAGACTCAGGACAGAAGGGTGCTTTGCACGGGTAGAGCTCTAGACTTGTGTTTAAGATGCAGTATGTTTGAAATCAAATTGTGTATTTTCTTTCATGCCCCACAAACCTGTGTTTGTTCCCCCAGCCACCACCCCCCAACCCCTGCACAAGTGGGTGCACAATAAATCCCAGCTATTCTTTTCATATGTTCATGGAAATGTAGCATTAGCTTCATGCAGGATGAAACCAAAACACCACTGGTTGTGTTAGCAATGAAAATATGGAACATGCTGTATGTGAAGAGATGGCGCGCTGATTGACAGGCCCTCCTGGAGGAGAGTGGTGTCATCTCCCTCCGTGTAGGATCAATATAGACCTCGAAAAATAAATGCAAAGTACCATGTAAGGGAGTGTTAACAGACGCACAGGAGGAAAATTCCGTTTTCAGAAGCATGCGAGCTTTTCTGCTCCTGTGCTTTAGAGGCCAAGCACTGAGGTAAAATGTCCATCATCACGTCTGTGATCACGTCTGTGCCCTCTGGGTGCTCTGGTGAAACCTAGCCTGACATCCTTTTAAACAGAAAACCCTAGCCAAAAGGTTATAACAGGTGAGACCAAAATGTACAACAAGTGCTGTCTATTCAAAGCCTCCACAGCCGCTTGGTGCCTTTTGATTATTGTTGAGTCAAGAGCCCTGTTCTAGCTCTTACTGGGTGATGGCATCCTACTGTGTGCTATTCTCTGCTGATTGGCCACTGGTCTCTGCTGGCCTATTGTCTTCACTTTTCATCCTGGACTGCTCTAATCCTGGAGGTAAACCCTCCCAGGGAAACATGCTGCTGTCTTGAACTGGAATGGTTGAAAGGCGGAGGCAGCACTGTGATCCTCTCTAATGCCTTCGCCTTGAACTCTGGGCCTCTTTTCCTCATTCTTAGGGGTAAGCAAGCATGTTTGTTCTCCCACATTGGTACAGAAAACCCAGAGATATGATATTTGTGAATTAGAAGCATTATGTGTGACAGGGCTAGTGTTGTAAAGCACTGGAAGGGCGGTAGAAACCTTAGGACATATTTTTACCAGTCAGGGAGGTTGATATCAGAGTCCTCCACCCCCGCTCTTCACCATAGCTCCAGCGGAATCTCAGGAGGAAAACAAGTGTCCAATGCAGATCAAATATTTTACCTTATTGAACCCCATGTGCTACCTATAATTGTCAGTAATAATTGTATTGATGTTTATTTAATCAATTGACTTTTTCTCATGCACCTCAAACTACCAAAAGGTTGTTGGGTTTTGAAAAAGGGAAAAATATTATCTCCGTGAAATATAAATATTATGCTTCCTTTTTCAGATCTGTCTAAAACCAAGGTATTTTAAAATTACCAACCTTCATTACCTTTTTCCATAACACTCAGCACATTGGGGGTACAGATTAAGAGTCTGAGTGAAAACAGATTTTAAAAGATTCTTAGAATGCAATATGCTTAATAAAAGAATAGCAAAGGGCTTCTATCCAGTCTCTGTATATTAGCTAGCATGCACACTTAAAAGCAAAGACAAGCCCCAAACAAACAGAATACTTGAAAAGTCAGCTTCTGTTCTTCCTTTGTTTACTTTGAAACAAGATCTCATATAGCCCAGGCTGGCCTCACATTCATGTAGCCCAGGCTGGCCTCATAATCATTGTGTATCCAGGAATGAGAACTCTTGATTTCCCTGCCTCTGCCTCCCCAGTGCTGGGATCACAGCCAAACATCCCCATGCCCATCAAGTGGTACACGGAATTGAAGCCAGGACTGCAAGCTTGCTAGGCAAACATTTTACCAACTGAGCTGCCTCACCATTCTCCAAATCAAGTTTTGAAGTAGTAGCAAAGGCCATTGCTAAAATGAGACTATGGTGTGTGTGTGTGTGTGTGTGTGTGTGTGTGTGTGTGTGTGTGTGTGTGTTGGGTGGGTGCCTGTGCACCTCCTTCTTAGTTATGACTGAGTGGGCAGGAAGGATAATGTCCTGGGTAGCCATGGCTGCCCCCCACACACAACCCCCTCTGCATATCATGTGCACCCTGAGAGGCAGGGGCACTGAAGATCCCCTTTGCACAAAGGAGGACTTGCAGTTACACTCAGACAATTGTCAGGCTCCTGTGGTACTTAAAGTCACCCTCGGTCATGAGCACTCACTCCTGTGAGTTACAGCATTACTCACAGCAGCCCGGGGTGGCAATTTCACCCTGCACCTTGGAGACAGAAGCAGGGAGATCTCTGTGAATTCCAGCCTGGTCTACAAAGGAAGTTTCAAGTCAATCAGCTACATAAAGAGAGCTGGTCAGTAATAAATTCATAGAACGTTATTCACTCTTCAGGACGGATGCAGAGACGCAATCGGGTTTGGACCGGAGTTGATTCATACCCCAGCAGCCTCCATCCCATCCCCCACTTCCCACAGGGACTTCCAGATCATGTAGTCCCTGGGGCCCGCTCTCTTTCCTCTTGACATCCTGAGCATTGCTTCATGAGTTTCCATCATTCATGCTCTGCCTTCAGATCTCTAATTCTCTCCTTCCACTCCTGTTTCCACTGGCCACTCCAAACCCTTTACCTTCCTAGGGCTGTTTAATTAGCCCATCTTCCCTGGCAGGCCTGTGGGTAGCTCTGGCTGAGCCATAGCATATTCTAAAAGCTTTGGGGATTCTGTGTCACCCAGCAGATAGGATCCATTTCCCTTTGGGACTTGGCACAGGCTGATTCCATAACTATCACCAGGCACTTTTATGTCTCAATTTCCTGGATGAATGCTCATCGCTCACCATCCCAGGGTCTTCAATATTCACGAGGCCCCCTCTTGGCTTCTGATAAAGCTGTGTTGTAGACAGAATTTCTGTCCTACCTGGTCCCACAGACGTTTAGCCCCAAATAAACACACAGACGCTTACATTGATTATAAATTGTTCTGCCAGTGGCTCAGGCTTCTTATTGGCTAGCTCTCTCTTAATTATTAACCCATTTCTATTAATCTAACTATTTCCACTTAGTCTTACCTTACCAGAGAATGCCCGGGCCTCTTGCTACCTTGTAAATGGAGTTTCTTTTCTGCCTGGTCCTGCTGCCCTTCAGCCCCAAATAAACACGCTGACACTTACTTTAATTAGAATCTGTTTGGCCAATGGCTCAGTCTTCTCACTGGCTAGCTCTCTCTTAATTATTAACCCAACTGCTAATCTACGTATTTCTGCATGGCCTTGTCTTACCAGAAAAGGCTCCAGCATGTTGCTCCTTCAGTGACTACAAGGTGTCTTCCTCTGGCAGCTCCTGTCTGCCTCCTCTCCCCAGAATTCCCCTTGTCTCATAGCCCCACCTATACTGCCTGCCTGGCTACTGGGTAATCCGTGTTTTATTATCAGCCAATAAGAGAAACATATATACAGAAGGACATCCCCCATCACTGCATTAGATTGCCTGCTTGTAAGCCTTAAGCCCCCCTCTTTTGGGGTGGAATCCCTGTGAATCTCCTCTCCTAGCAGCCCAGATTCCTCCCCTGCGGGCTTTCCCGCTGGGTACACAGGACTTTGTCTGCACCTGCCCATTGTATTTACTGGGGCAACATTCAGTGATGTGTTTATGCCTTGAGCCACATGGGCAGGATGCTAACATTTCAGAAAAGTAAGGTGGAACTCATATCCACCGGTCTCACACGCCACATCCGCACACCCACATAGTAGGCAGGCCCTAGTGTCAGAGACCTTCCTTCCACTGCAGGGCAAAACCAGTCAGAAGGGGTTGTGCTTAGGAGTGTTCCAAAGGATCGTGGAACTCCTTTGATGAGATGCAGGGAAGAACTTCTGTGACCTCTGGCTTCCTGCCAGAGTTCTCAGGGGGCTCAGAGGGGACACGAGTGGCCGGTGTCCCTGAAAGGGCTGTATCTTTAAAGCATGGTGCAGCTCTTGTACAAGTGTAGACTCTTAAGAAGCCAAGTGTCTCTGGAGGGCCGTGGATCACCAGGGCAGCTTTGAGGTTTGAGGCTTGGTCCCTCCTTCTTTCTACCTCCACCCTGATTCCTGGCCCACCACCTACGGTGGCCTGAGCAGGCTTTCCAACAGATAGATGCCAGCCTTTTACACATTTCCCGCTTGAAGTTGGCTCCTGTTGGGCATTTGGGCAAGTGTGACAGTATTGTAGTTTGGCTCTTTAGTATCTCTAAAGATTCTTGTGTTCAAGGCCTGGTCTGCAGAGTGGCCCTGTTGCAAGGCAGTGACCCCTTCAGGTGGGAGGACCAGCTGGAGGTCTTTGCTCTCTCATGCTGAGTCCTTGCAAAGGGCCCTGGACTCGGTTTGCTTCCATTTTTCTCTCTCTGTCTCATGACGTGTTTCTGCTCTGCCAGAATGAGGTACTGTTTCACCATAGCATCAGGCTAGTTTTACAAGGACGGGAACCTTTCCTCTTAATAAGTTCACTGTCTGGTATTTCATCATAGTGGTGGAAGCTCACACAAGCTGTTTAGCAGCACATAGCTCTCATTTGGAAGAGATAATAGCAAAATGAGTCTCAGGTGACTTTGGAAAGGACCCTGGGATCCTTATGGCGTTCTGCAGCTGTAGTGTGGCCATTGTGGGAAACAGTGTTTTCGGACTTCTTGCATTTTTTTTTTTCCTGAGACTGTCTGCCCAGTCTGATCCAGGGCTACATTGTTTTTTTCTACTCTTCAGCCTGAGCTGATTCTCATTCTTCTGTCTGGCTAGATTATACAACTTTACAACTAAGTCCAAACATTCTTAATAATAGCAACCTCGGCTAGGTGGAACACCTGTGTCCATCTGTGTTGGCCCACACACCCGTAGTCTCCTTTTTCAGTGGAGGCTGATGCAGGAGGATGGCTTGAGCCTGGAGAAGTTAAAGGCCAGCCTGGGCAATTAAATGAGATTCATTTAAAGTTTCTCAGACATACAGAGACAATGCAGTCTTGTGGATTATTACCCAAGTAGCCAGGTTGTGAGGTTAATAATTTTGAATAGTTAGGGGGGAAATCACTCTCGTGCTGGGTGTTTACAAGGGAAGCTGCTTAGTTACGGAAGTCCCATCAAAACCATCTTCAGGATTTTAATGTACTTTTCATATTGTGTGTATGTGCATATGTCTGTGTGTGGGTGCGGGCACATGTGTGTGTGTACCCACAGAGTGCGCAAAAGGGCACCATGCCCTCAGGAGCCAGAGTTAAGTGGATGTGAGTTGCTTAATATAGAAGCTGGGAACTGAGCTGGGGATCCTCTTTGAGAGCAGTGCAGCCCCTTAGCCACTGAGCCAGCTCTCCAGCCTGTTTTGAACTTGTCCTTGGGTGGCTTTCTTTTTCCTGTGCCACCTTGTCCACTGTTTCCATTCAGCTCTCATCTCTGGCTCCTTGTTCCTTCTTAGTGACAGACAGCTTAGAGACATGGGCTCAGACATGCTGTCTTCCCCCCTTATCTGCCTGCCTTCTCTCTTCATTGCCGAATTCCGTGTGTGTGTGTGTGTGTGTGTGTGTGTGTGTGTGTGTGTGTGTGTGTGTGTTAGTTATTGATATAAACACCAATAACACACTCTCTCTTATAAACCCATGCCACCACAATGAAAGGGTTCTGATGTGTTTGGGATCTTCCTGTTTGTCTTGTTGATTTGAGATAGCATCTCTCAGTGTAGCTCTGTCTGGCCTAGACTTCACAGAGATCTGCCTGACTCTGCCATGGGAGTGCTGGTTTTAAAAGTTGTGCCACCACATTGGGCACAGAGGTGTGAAGTCTAACATCCTTTGTTCCTTTGTTAATGTTTTCTCTAACCCTGAAGCAGTATTAACACTTTGTTAACTATTGAGCAGTTTCTGTCTCAGCTTGTGCCATTGCTGCTAAATTTCTCCACACTGGGCTTCTCTTTGGCATCTTTGCACCCAGTGTCCTTTGTGAAAGAATTCTTCAGGACCTTGAGTTTTAAAAGGGCCCCAATATTGCTGCCCACCCCAGCAGATTCCATCTCTCAATTCTTTTTGAAAGAAGCTATTAATATACTTCTCCTCACCCCACATTTATTATTCTTCTGTTAAATAGACACCGCCGGTGAAGTCATACATGGTTTGGCTCAATTCAAACATGAATCTTTCTTCAGCCACATTTATCAACTTGTCTACAACCAGAAAGTTTAGAGGCAACAATTAGAAAAAAAAAATTACCTCATCCTTTGAAAATTCACTGGGAGAGGTGTTGCATTAACAAACTGCTCAAGTTCTGCTTCCACAGACTAGGTGATTTCTCTCCCAGCCTAATTTTGCGTTGTGTTACCTGGGCTACTTCGGTCACACAGGGAGAAGGTGTCAATAATTTTGGTGTATGCCCTGTATCAGGATGTGTGAGAGTCATGACGGCTCTATTTGCATTTCTCTGGTGTTCTGTTTTCCTTTTAATTGGGTTATAAAACAATTAGTTAGCACCATGTCTTTTTAGAACTCCCCAAGAGAGCCAGGATCTGTTTGTTCTCCCTGGGCTGGTCCAGGAGAGGACCCCACGGGACTCTCATTTTATTTACAGCAGGGTGAAGGTCATACAGGAACAGGTTTTTGCGGGTGCTGTCTCTTTCGGTGCTGACCTCTCTTGCATTGTTTGGCTTCCCAGCTCCCCCTGCGCTTTGAAGCACTGCACACCAGGTGTCCCTGTTCTGAATTACACATGAAAGACCCACATCCCCGGACTAATTAACTAGTAAACTGTCCCTGCCTCCCCTGGGTTTAATTGATGGTGTTCTTAAAAGGCTGAGGCAGTTCCTCAGCCCCGTGGATTTCACAGGCTGCCTTCTCTATTTGTCTAAGTGCAGAGGGAGATTCTCATTATTTTGGACTTCTAGGTAAGGCAGGAGGCACCAGTAGCATGGTCATAAAATTCGGACCCCAGGAAACCACCCTAGACCTGCCCAAGCTTGGTCTGGAAAGCCTTGCTGGCGGCTCCCCGAGGTGCCACACTTCCTGGATGATCATTCGACTTGCCCATAGTAGCAAGACCTAGGGTCTCTCAGGTAACTGGGTTTCATCTCTGAGCTTGATTTGCTTCCTTGTCAAAACAAGGTCAGAGGGTTAGCTGCTTTTATTTTTGGTCCAGTGCTAGAAACCGTAGACAAAGTTAAAATGTGGGCAGCCAGACAGATGCTGTGCCATCTTGCCGTCAAGAGTCACACGTGGGTTACCTCTGTTTTTCACTTGTTGGAATCCTCACACCTTGATGAAGGGACCTCTGCCACTGTGAGATTTGTTGGCTGGGCTTTGGCATTTCCCCGGGAAACTGCAAAAACTAAGACTTGTGTCAACCCTCTGTGGGGTACACCTAGCACCCACCCATGTAAACCCTCTGTGGGGTACACCCACTCTTGAATGTCTTGAAATACCTTTTCCTTTCATGAGTATTGTCCTATTTTTTTTTTTAAAGAAAAACTATTAGGCTTTAAAATTTAGCTCATGAATGCTATAACTTCTCTTCACTATTTGATGGGTTCTATGCATGTTTGGTTGTTAGAAACAGAATTCAAGTATTTATAATCAACTTTTACATTTGAAGGTATTCTTCAATGTTCCCCTTAAGAATTATTTCTGTAGAAGCTTGGCGTCCTTGAGTTGCTCCATAACTACCAGCCTGTGGCCATTGCTACCACAGTCCCCTCTCTCTGCAGAATAAAGCTTTTTAATGCCTCCACTGTTCGCTTCTAATTTTCTGACTCCCATGAAGCTCAATGGATGGGTATTTAATGTGGAAGAAATTTTTGAGGTGTTTCATGAAGTCTGGTTTTTTTTTTTTTTTTTTTTGGTTTATTTTACACTGAATTTAAAGATAAAAAACAGTGATCTGTTGGATAGTTCTGCTCTCTGACTGGAGGATGCACTGGTGGGCCAACGTCACTTGGTATGTATGATAAGATCAGGAACTCTAAAACACTATATTGGGAGCATTGTGATTTGCATCCTTAAACACAACTGGTCCTGCTGGTTATCTAATGTAGAGAAAACAATGAGAAGATTCAGTGAGAGACCATGTCTCAAAAACTAAGGAGGACAACAGTTGGGAAAGACATTAATGTGGACCTCTGACCTCCCTGTGAGGTTGTAGTGTGAGTGTACCTGTACACACACACACACACACACACACACACACACACACACACACACACACGCTTACCTTTCTTTAGGAAAAGTGAAATTCTGAAGTCCACCATCGAGGGTCAGACTTATATGAGGTCCTTACAGAGCATTTCTGTAGACTGAGTTCTATGCCAAGGAGCGTTATATTTTTGGCCCTTCATAGTTTATCTTTGTGTCATTCCCTGGAACTAATTGGACTTTTAGATATGGTGGACATATGCATTTTTCACACTAGCTATAGATCTTGGTTGGCAGCAACCTACTGCCTTTGTCTGAGGGACCATGTTAGCCACTGATTGATCAGTATCGTTGGTTTCGAATGTTCTGTTTCACATCTGCCTTCTCTGCACCTTGGATATGGTTTTAGCGGATCCCTGAGTTCTCTTTTCAGTTTCTTTTCCTTTGTTTTCTTCCCAAGGCAAGCACTGTTATTTGGTTTCTGAGTATCTTTCCAGATGAATGCATGCATGCATGCATGCATGCATGTGTGCATATATATATATATATATATATATATATATATATAGAGAGAGAGAGAGAGAGAGAGAGAGAGAGTTAGATGTTTGCAAATATGTGTGCACACATCTGTAAACACACATTCCTAGTTTTAGCTCGAATCCTGGGTATTTATATTGCTTAAAATAATAAACATATAAATCTTACCTTGGTGGCTCACACCTACAATCCTAGTGCTTGAAAGGTGGATGCAGGTGGATGCTTCCAGGCTAGCATGGACTGCGTGGCAAGATCTTACCCCAAACCACCAAAATAAATGAATATGTAGAATTCTATTCTAGGGACTGGAGAGATAGCTCAGTAGTTAAGAGCAATTGTTCTTTCAGAGGATCTGGGTTTGATGGCCAACACACTCATGAACCTCACAACCATCTGTAACTCCAGTTCTAGGGGATTTAATACCATTTTCTGACTTTAGTGGTCACCAGGCATGGATGTCATGCACAGACATATTTTCAAGCAAAACACTTATGAAATTAAATTCATCTATTTATTTTAACCAATTTTTTTTTAAAAAAGAATTCTATTCTAAAACAAATGGGCAGAGACCTGTAACTTACTGTACGGAAACTCTTCTGATTTTGTTCCTTCCCATTCTACATTGGAGATGGAAAGCATGTGTAGATAAAAACAGAAATCCAATCTCAAAAAAGCATTATTTTATATGTTTATCTATTCTATTACATTTTTGATGAGGTCAGCAGAGACAGGAATAAAGCTGGCTACAGGCCATATGCACCTTCAAATGTGTGAGGAATGGGACCTGGGAGAGGCCACACAACGGTGAAGAGTGGAGGAGTTCTGATCCCTAAATGCCTTGTAAAAAGCCAACCAAAAGTGTGCAACCCACCTGTAGCCCCAGCCAAAGTGAGGACAACACAGGGAATTCCTGGGACAAGCTGGCTAGCTACAGTAGCCAAAGCATAGAGTTCAGGGTTCAAAGAGAGACCCTGCCTCAATGTATACAGTGGAGATTAGTCAAGTAAAATACCCAACATCAATCTTGGGTCCCCACATGCTTATGGGTATACACATGCATACCACACATATGTGCACATAGACAGACATATAATCACATAAGCAGTGTTTTATTGAATGAACTCAGAGACAGAACTATCATTTTAAGCTGTGAGGTTGTGACAAAGAGAGTTGACAGCATTCCCTTCAAAAGAATTATTCAAGGATGCATTCGTCACGGCAGAACAATATCCCTATTGTACTGAACTCACTTTTAAGACAAAGACAAAAGCCCTTAATATGTTGCTGATGATTATAAAGTGTTTATTCAACTGCAAAGGTGCTTAACATGTCTTCAAATGAATCTTCAGTATGATTGTATTTTCAATATTTTCTCAAAATTATTCTTTCCTTTAAATTAGTATCACCCACCCAACTGATTATACCTATTATAATCACAACGTGAGGTGAAGTCATCACTCAGGTATGTGTAGATTAGTAGTCATCAGATGTTCTTGTAGATATGCATAATCATGTTTGAATCTGCTAACGAGTCCCAGTTTTCGCATTTGCATATCACACCTTGACACTTTCTACATCTGAGCTTTCTCGGTGGTACCTTCCTCCTCCACCTTGGTTTCCCCATGTGCTAGAGTGGTAGCTCCCCAAATTGGTCATGTTACTTTACCAAACCACCCCGTGTCCCCAGATCTGTTTCTTTCACAGGAGCCTGCATGATCCCTCCCAAATATAAACTACTTTATCCTATAATCATGTCACATCCCTCCATCCACATGTCTCACAACCTGGCACTCAGTAGATGCCTGCAGGATGTGGACTCTGTTTCCTTTTGGAATGTCACCCAGAGCTGCTGTTTCTCTTATGAAGCTGAAGTTGGTTCACCCGGTTTTGGGGGATGGGATGTGCTAACCTTCTCTATGTGACAGCCTTCACAATACAGCCCCTGGTGTATACAGATGTGTACAGCTGCACCTTCGCCATAGTCAACTACATCATATTACCGCCTTCCGTGTTTTATTTTTTAAGCTTTGGCATGTCACATTTGAAGAGTTTGGCATTGTTCATCTATCATGTATCTGTCAGTCATCTATATCTATCATTTAGCTATCATCTATCAAACATCTATGTATCATCTATCAATCATCTTTCCCTATAATCTTTCTATCATCTATCTATTACATATTTCTATTCATCATCTATTACCTATATCTGTTACCTACATACCCACCTACCTATCTCTTATCTATATACCCATTTTTAATTGTCTGTGTGTATGGTATCTTTGTGTAGGTGTACTTGTGTGGGGGCAGGTGTGCGTGCCTGTGCAGAGACCAGAGAGGATGTTCAATACTGTGCTCTATAACTCTTTCTTCCCTGAAATGGAGTCTCTCACTGAGGGTTCTTCAGAAAAGATTGCTGGTCAGAAAGCTGCAGTGACCCTCCTGTCCCGGCCCGCACCCTCTTCAGAACTGGAGTTACAGATGTGCACAGGGGAGCCGGGCTATGAGTTCAGGTCTTCATGCTTGTACAGCAAACATCCTTATCTACTCAGCTAGCCCCACTATGCTGCCTAGATAAACCCTTCTTTCTTCAGTCTCTAGTTTCCTTATATGCTTACAAGTGCAGCCTTTGATGTCATCTTGTTTATTTGTCCATTGCTTGTTTCACTTATGTCATTGTCAGCTTCATGAGTTACAGAGTCCGGCTAACATTTGTCACAGGTGGGGTTGGACATAAATACTTTTACTTAAAATGTGTTTGTCAAATAACTAACAGGAGGAAAATAGAAATCTCATTAACTCAGTATGTCCATCTAAGAAGTTAATGACAACAGGGAATGGCAGAACGTGGCTGTCATCTTAGAACTTGGAAGACAGAGGCAGGAAGAACACTCTGAGGAGAAGATGAATCTAGACTTCATACGGAGTTTCAGGCCAGCTAGAGCTACAGGGTGAGATCCTGTTTCAAAAAGAGAGAGAGAGAGGGAGAGAGAGAGAGAGAGAGAGAGAGAGAGAGAGAGAAAGGAAAAGAAATAAAGGAGTGTCTTCACCTAGGGAATGTCACTGTGTGATTGACACTGGTGTTCATGAGCTAAATAGCCATGTGGCCTTGGAGTTCTAGAGCTGTCAGATCACCCATCAATCAGGGAGACACAGCAAGGTGGCCCTGTAAAGGACAGTACGTGGCCAGAAAGAGTGGATGGATTCCTGGTTTGTGCCTCTGTGGCAACCTGGCTAAAATAACCAGTGGAGTCGTGGCACCCGGGTGAAGTACCCAAGCTGAGCACATTGAGTTTTTCTGCAAGGCTTCCTGTAGAGACGATGAATAGACCCAGGGATGAAGTAGCCTCTGGATTGTGTTCTACAGGTTTAGGAATGAGTTATAAACCTGGAAGCCACTGCCATGTAGCATCGACTGTGACAGGACAAGCAGGCCAAGGACAGCCTGGGGAAAGCCTCCAGGAAGGCTGGCCTTGCAGGCAGGTCTGAGGAGGACCAGGAGTTGGGAGGTTGGAGGAGAGAAGATTGGGATGGCTTCTCCTAGGAAGGGAAAGCTTAGGTATAGTGGGATCTCCTGAAAGCTAAGAAGACATTCTGTCTGAGCCTGATGATCCTCTAAGAGACTCCTGGAATCTGAGAAATTTATATAAGGACTTACCTCATACAATTCATTGCACTGGCGATTGATGTTCTATCTTGGGACACTTCCAGGTCTAGCACAATGGAATGAAGGACTATAATTAATTGTTGATTATTGAAAATCTACTTAAACCGTTCAGAAAAAAAAAAGAAAAAGAAAAAAGACCCCACAAAACCCACAGCACGAGGAGTAGAGTAAAACTCTTGGGATATATCAGAAAAAGAAAATTTTAGACTTGTGTATTTGGGGTGTTAAGGGGTGCTATGGAAATGTTTTCATTATTCTGTCTTGTTTTGAAGATGCGGAAGATACCAAGTCATTTAAACACTGAAGGAAAGGAAGGGACAAACATAATTGAAAAATAGAAATGGCTTTAACCCCAGCACACCAGTTAGCTCCAATGCCAATGAACTGAAAGGGAGGCGGGGGCATGGAAGAGTTGCATTGTCTTACTCGCAGGGTCTTAATGTCTTTTGTGAGCGGCTCCGAAGTTCCTCCTTTAGAGAAACTTTGGGTTATGTAATAAATCCCCTCACAGATGACTTTCAACGGGAGAATTGAATTGCATAGTGTTACCCACGATTAATAGGCTAATTTTAATGTCATTCATGATTCTCTGGTTTAGAAAACTTGGTTATATTTATAATCATCAGAAAATGTCTCTGATCTTCCACTGACAGAGGTTCTCTTTGTGCCTGGAGCTTGAGGACATCCGTGATGTCACTCCATTTTTCAGGATGGAATCCACAGGGAAACAAAACCCTACTTCACACAGGAGCATATCTGAATGTATGTCACAGACACGACCCTCATGGATGTCACCACTATCCTCTCAGCCCCTATACACTGAATGGCTAAATTCTAATAAAGCTGAATAACTCTTTTGAGACCCGGGGAGATACTAGCTATCTTTGGGAAATGTTTTATTCCAATTAATTCATGAGATCCCCAGGATGACCCTTGGTGAAAACAGCTGCCTGCACTCCAGTACTACTTTCTAAATAGAGGGTTGGGGTTGGGGTTAGAATGAGAATGGTGCTGAAGTCCCGGGGAAATACATGCTTTCTGAAACCAGTCTCCACCCCCTCTCTCTCCTCTCCTCTCCTCTCCTCTCCTCTCCTCTCCTCTCCTCTCTCTCCTCTCCTCTCCTCTCTCCTCTCCTCTCCTCTCCCCTCCCCTCCCCTCCCCTCCCCTCCCCTCCCCTCCCCTCCTCTCCTCTTCTCTTCTCCTATCCCACAAACTGTTGATACAGGACACCAAGAACAGCCACAGTGACTATAATGGAGAATGCTGTTAACCCCTGCTACATTCAAAGAAACCTGTAGTTGAGTACTTATGTTGGGTTGTTTTGTTGAGGGTATCTTAGTTTATGTCTTGTTGCTATGGTAACACCCTGGCCAAAGCAACTTTAAGTAGAAAGGGTTTAAGACTAATAGTTCAAAAGGGATAGAGTCTTCCATAGTGGGAAGACTTGGAGCAGGAAAGGAAGGCATGGTGTCGGGAGCAGGAGACTGGTGAGTGTCAGTATCCATACCCAGGCAGAGAGTGAGCTTCAAGTGAGGCTAGGCTAGAACCTCTAGGCCTGGTTTGGTGATGCACTTCCTCTAACAGGCTTCATCTTGTGAAGGTTCTACAAGCTCTCATTCAGCACCAGTAGCTGGAGATGAGGAATTAAAGTGTGTGAGACTACAGGGAATGTTTCACATTCAAACTATCACAGAGGGGGGTCTCCACCCAGGATGACCTGGAACTCATTGTATGCTTGGTTTTTGAAATTGTTCTCCTTGCCCAAAACATTACTGAAACATCCAGAATTCTTGCTTTTCGCCCCTTTCTATGTATTCACCAGTGATGGTTTTGTCACAGGAAAGCCCACTGTGTATGCCCAATGTTTACTATGTTCTGTGACATGCATTGTATGATTCTGGCCTTCCAGTAACTCTCATGGAGGATGCTCAATGCATAGCCCGTCTGCCGACAAGAACTACACCCTGTTGGGTGGGCACATCATGAAGCATTGCTGTCTGGGAGTGATAGACTGTGAGTAAGTGTGGCAGAAAGCATAGAGGACTATAGAGGTAGATTTTTATTTAAAGAGGATCCTTTGACATGAGCTTATTGCTATTCTATTGTCCAAAAATGAACCCCACACAGCATTCTTCCAGACATTTGCTTGCATTTTAAAATAAATGTAGCTGGCAACTTTAGAAAAACATTTATTTTTATCTTAACTTATGTATGGAGAAGTGTGGGTTTGTACAACTGGGCACAGTACCTGTGGAGCCCAGAACACAGCATCAGATGCCCTGGCATCAGAGTGCGAGGCAGTTGCGAGCTGCCATGTTGGGTGGTGGGAACTGAACTCAGGTCCTCTGGAAAAGGAGCCAGTGCTCTTAACCACTGAGCCATCTCTCCAGCCCACTCACCCTGCTTTTGAAAGAATTCCTATTACCGATGGAACTTATTTTGGTACACCCAGGAAAACATGGTTACTCAGGCTTCAACCCTAGGATGGATGACTGACAGGGACAACTTGTAAGCAAGTTTTGGTAAAAGGGAAAGGCTTGGGGAAGATGCACCTGCAAGTGAGTTTTGTGGACAAACTTTCCTGTAAATAATTTAGAAGAGGACATTCTTTTATGCTGTTCAGTATGTGTATTCAGGACAAGTCGCAGAAAGAAAATGGTTTTCTTTCAGGAAAGACCCATTATGTGGCAATATCTGCCATCTTGAATTAGTTACCTTTCTCTTTGTGTGTGTTTATGTGTGTGCCTATGTGTGCCTGCTAGAGTGTGTGGAGGTGCACATATATGTCAGTGTATACACAGAGGTCAGAGGTCAGCTTCTGGTGTCATTCCTTGGGGATGTCCACCTGGTTTTGTGAGACGGAGTTCATCACTGGGGCTAGAAGTTGGTGGATAAGGCCAGGCTAGCTGAGATCCACCTGCCCCTGCCTCCCCCATGCTGGGTCCCATTCACAGCTGTTTTTCTTCCCCATGCTGGGTACCATTCACAGCTGTTTTCCTTCCCCATGCTGGGTACCTTTCACAGCTGTTTTACACGGGTTCAGGAAACTGAACGTAGGACCTCATGCCTGCAAGGCCAACACTTGACTGTCCTGGCTATCTGCTTGCTCCCTCTTCATTTCTTTCCGTTAAAACATGGTATTAGTAGGAAGGCTTGCTTTGATCCAGAAGAAAAGAAATTTCCATTAGGAGGCTAGTGCCTAGGAAGCAGTGCCTCCCCAAAAGTTCCTGTGAGGACTTGAGCACCACAGGCTTGCCCCTCCACCTAGGTCAGCCTCGTCACATGCATTGTCAAAGCTGTATCTGCTCAGCCTTGCTCTGACCTTCTGCAGCAGTGTCTACATAGAACGTGCTGGTCAAATGCATCTTAGCTCTTGCGGGTGAGCTTCAAGCTCAACCTTGACCTTTTCCAACATTGAACTTACCTCTAGTAACTCCCAGCTAGAGGGCAGCTTCACAGGTCTCTTCAGCAAACATCGCATTGCTTCCAGCCAGCTCGCGCTGTGTCCTTACTGCAATGTTCTGTGGTTCTTCTACTGACTTCCACCTCACTTTTAGGGGTCGCTCTTAAGAAATGTTCTGTCTTTGAAATTTTTGTTTGCAGAGAGAAATGAAAGCAAAACACTAGCATGATCAATCCCTGCATTGAAATGATCCCCCAGGATATTAAGGCTTATACCATATTGGGAATGTCTAATGGGATCACGTATATTAAATGATGTGATGTCTTATTTGTGCTTCTCTGGCATATTTGTCTTATAGATTATTTTTTTAAATGTTATGATTTCCTAACTTATTATTGTCTTTTGGATACAATGTCACAAGGCAGTATCACTGCCTCCCTAAGAGGCATCGGACTTGGGATCTAATACCCTCTTCTGACTTCCGAGAGCACCCAATCACATGCACAAAATGAATGTATTATTTTTATGAGGATACTGAGAACTGATAGTTTTAAGGCTGCGATGATACTTTATTTAACTGAAACCATGTTATTTAGGGGATGGACATTAGGTAATACATTAACCCCATATTTTGGTTAATAAAATAATTCTTGCTTTGCACATTTTAATAACTTGTGTTTTCTTAAAAAGATAACCCTTGTAAAGTGGGCTCGGCTTAGTAGATCCCCTATGCTTGTTTGAGGTTGACTGGGATGGGCCTCCAACAGGAAAACAGTGAGAAAGGCTGTGGTGGAGAGACTGGAACTCAAGCCCACAGCTGCTGCCAATGTAAATTGCGCAACCACTTAGGAAGCTTGTTTAGCAATATGGTTCAGCTGAGCAGATGAATGTGTGTCTGTGACTCCAATCCCACTTCTGCGTGTAGATCCAACAGAAATACATACATATGTTCACTGAATGATATGCAGTGGAGAATCTCTGTGCATGGTGGCCCAAAACAAGAAACTCCCGAAATGCCCAGAAAAATACAGAATGCATAAATAAACTGCAGCTCAGTCTTAGAATGGAAAAGTATACAGCAGTAAAAATGCATGGCCTGCAAACGAACACAGCACTTTCTGAATCCCCAAAGTCCCAGGGGGTGGGTATAGTGCGTTATCGTTCCCTTCTGACCCTGAGTTCCCTTTGTGAGGCGTCGGTCGCCGGTGTCCAAGAACGTGAAAGGAGCAGCATTTGGTTATGACAGGGTCGTGTCCCTGTCGCTACTGAATATTACAATTTTTTTATTTAATTGGTAGCTGTAGTTTCTCATTGTACCTAGTTTATCAGTTCCAATTTTCTCAGACCTATCTGCATAGAAAAAGAATAATGGACACAGGGCTCCTGAGTACCCAGTGGCCCATCCAACGGGATATTGGACCACAGACCCTAGGTTAAGGGGACGATGGCACACTGCATGGTTTCCTTTATATCTAAATGATAACTGCCAAAGATGGTCTGTGATATTTATACAGTAAAGAGAGTCATTGCCCTGGGAAACAACAAAATGGATATTTGAAACTTGCAACCCTCTACAAGTCCAATTCCAGGGTGTCTGATGCCCTCTCCCGACCTCTAAGGGCACCACGCCTGCATCTGATACACAAATAGCATGCAGGCAACATACTCATACATATAAAATAGAAACAAATACATCTTAGTGAGGGAAAGGCACTGCCTGCTTAAGACAGTGAAATAATTGTTCATGCCTACTGGAAGTTACATTTACTTTTAATAGCCCCGATACCTATTGCTATACCCGTTGAAATGCCTTGCTGGGATACGATGAGCAGCGCAGGCTTTTAGAGGTTGTCCTTGAACTGCAGCTTTACCTAATTGTATTAAAGTTGGTTTCTGCCAACTCCTGAGCTTTTAAGAAGCTGCATTCATTCTGTAAAATGGGAAAGGAGAATGTGGCCCGGATAGCCTAGAGATATTGTCGTGTGTTCAGCAGACTTTTTAAAAAAATTAACTTCTTTATTGATTATTTGGGAGTTTCACATCACGCACCCCAATTCTACTCACCCTCTCGTTCCCCACATACCATCTCCTCACCCCCCAGCAGTACCTCCCACAAAAGAAAAGAAAACAAAGCAAGCAAAAATAAAACCAAACCAAAAACAAGAACAAAACAAAATAAAATAATACAAAAACAAAAGCCTCTTCACTTCTTTTCCCTCCTCTTCGACACCTCTTCATTTGTCATGGTGGCATTGGGGGCCTTGGTGTGGCAGACAGTGTACCCTTTTGTTCTTTCAACTTTTCTAGTAAATGTTCATTGCAATGATTCACTGATCTGGTTCAAGGCCTCTGATTTCTGGTACACCATCATCACTGGATCTGAACCAGAACTCCTCTGAGATATCCTAAGGCCACCCCAAGTCATGGCGATCCTGTAAGTATTGTTCCACAGGACCAGCCCCTTATGAGCTCTAGCAAGTCCTAGTTGGGGTAGATGTTAGGATGGGCCAACCCAAGACCCTGCTTTGTGCCTAGGTGGCACAACTCACTCTATGCCTTCCTCTTCCCAGAATTCTCCTAGTCTGGCAGCCCCGCCTATACTTCCTTCCTGGCTACATCCTGCCAGTCCATTGGCCGAAACATCTTTATTCATCAACCAATAAGAGGGAACATATCTTCACAGCACACAGAAGGACATCCCCCATCATAGCTGAGCTGGTTAGTCTGGACTTCTGGGGCCACCTGTCTTGGGCAAGGGGGCAGAGAGCCAACTCCCCTGTGCCCATTCATTCCATCAGGGTCGGTTCACGCTCACCTGTGGTGAGGGGTGGGACCATCTTTCCTGAGTGCAGGGGCCAGCTGTCCTGTGAGGGTCAGGGCCAGGTCTTTTGCTGTAGTGTCCAGCAAGAGGCAAGGCCAGCTTTCCCTGGGCCATCGAAGGGTGGGGCTGGTTCAACATGGCCCTCTGATTTCATGTTGCATGGTTCCTAAGGCCCCCTGAGGTGACACAGGCTGCAGACATTAACACAGACCCCAGCTGCAGCTGGACCACCAGCCCAGACACGGTTCTTGGCAGTAGCCCAACCCAGATATCAACATGACCCTGGGTGGGAGGTAGACCTCTCCCCTTAGCCACTCCTCACAGCCTTCACGGTGGTCCCAGGTGGCAAGCAAGATGGTATCAAATAAAAACATTTGTGAGCAAGCCTTAGGACCAGGGTTCAAATCTCAGGACACACAAAGGGGGAGTAGCAAACTGACTCTCCCAAGTTGTCCTGACTTCCATACACAGAGAGGGCAGGTACGGGGAGAGAGAAAAAGGGAGAAATGAAGGAAGGAAGAGGGTGAGAGAGGGAGAGACAGAAAATACAGAGTCACCAGGTGCTTTGGCCCAGGAATTGCCTTGTTAAGGATTAGTCTACACCAGTTGTGTTGTTTTACCTAAAGCTTTGTTTGGGGTAGTCCACCTGGCCCAGAGTTCTGCTTTCATCTTCAGATGAAGTCTCCTGTTTACTGTTAAAAATGATAATTACTGATGGATAGAGATTTCCTAGGCTCTTTATCAAAATTATCTGTGATTGTGTGGTTGCCTCTGAGAGCTTTGCTGTCATCAAAACGTTGAATGTGTTTTAGTATTTTCTTGCCTGTGACCAAGGCATTAAGAACAAGCCCAGCCAATCATTTCAAGGAGGGTGAAGGAAGGTGTCAACATTTTGCATTCAAAAGTATTTCAGTTCTGACAGAGAAGTGCATGTGTTTGTGGTGCGCTGTATGGTATTTTGATCTTAAGGCATCAGGAAATGAATTGCAGAGCTTGCTCTCTCCCCTCAGCTTATTCTACCCGCATTAAAATACTGTAGCAACATTGAAATAAACAGAATTATTTACTGTGGTCACTGTGTAAAACAGTAGATCACTGAAATGCATTCTTACCCACAATTTTATGTCCTTGGCAAACCATCTTCTAATTCTTTTAACTGCCTTCAATCTCTGGTAACTTCCTCTGCGATAGAATGTCATAGATCTCACATGTTAGCGGGGTGGCATGTAGTATTTGTCTTTTGTGACTGAATTATTTCACTTAGCCTCATGTCACCTCCATCCATGGTGTCAGGAATGGCAGGATTTTATTTTTTTAAAGGGCACAGTCTCCTACATTGTGTATATAAACCACCTTTTTTTTTTTCCCTTTTATTCAAACACACCGGAGAGCACAGTGTCCCTTAGACAAGATGCTTTTAATTCCTTTTGATTTATAACAAAAGGAGGCTTACTAGATCAAATGGCTGTTCTAGCTTCAGGTTTATTCAGTTTATAGGTAGAAACTTTTCATAAATAGCTACACTAGCTGGGTGGTGGTGGCGCACGCCTTTAATCCCAGCATTTGGGAGGCAGAGGCAGGTGGATCTCTGTGATTTCGAGACCAGCCTGATCTGCATAGCTACACATAGAAACCCTGTCTTGAAAAACAAACAAACAAACAAATAGCTGAACTAATTTAAATCCCTACTAACAGTTCACAAAGAGGTTGACACCTTGGTCAAGGGGCTGTGTTAGTCATTGTGTCGGTAGCCATTCTGTCATGTGTGAGGTGTTATTTGTTGTGGTTTAGATTTCTATTTTCATAGAAATTAGAGATTTTGAGCATTTTACCATGATTATTTTAGCCATCTATATCTCTTCTTTAGAAATTGCAAGTTTAGATAATAGCTCAGGGTTGTGTTCTTTTTTTTTTTTTTTTTTTTTTTAACTGGTAAGGGCATGCCCATACAATCATTTACCCTGAACAGAACACCACAGACAGACCAAAATAGTTATTCCATTCAAACCTAACTTGGAAAAAAAGTGAGTGTACTGGCGTTGTTTTCAGGAGCATAGATGAGGGGTCATTTGTAGCAACATGGTAACTTCAAGACAGGTACCTCATTGAAATATTCACCCCAGGACTGGTGGCAGCTCACGCAATGCTCATTCTTGGAGGTTAACTGTGTACCTTGCGGGCAGCTGCATGGAAGTCTCCTATACATAAGCAACTGTTTGCAGCCTAAGGACCTCAAGCAGGAGTCCCCGGGGTCTCGGAAGTTTCAAGTTTCTTATGAGTTATGAGGATCTTGTGACTTTCTTCTGAGTTTGTCAGTCTCCCCTCTACTTCCATGAGGGACTGTTTGAATCCAGAGGAAGTAGATAGTCAACATTCATTCTAAAATCGGGTTGTGTTCCTGCTCTCTACTTGTTTCAAGCCTTAAATATTTTGGATATTGGCATGTTCTCATATGGCTCATCTATTCTGTCAAGTATTGGATCATCTCTTAATTCCATTGTCTCCTTTGCTATGAAGAATATTTTTCATTTTTAGACAATTGAATCAAGTTTGAGAAATATATCACCCACAGTTTTATATCTTATGTACATAATTGCAAATGTACAGATCTATGTGAGATGCATATATATCAATATATTGCAAGATAGGTACAGTTTTAAGTTTTAAATAAAGCATTCAAAATATTTCCAAAATAATTATATTCAGGAAATAAAAATATCAGTGTGTGACAAGTGTCTTCCCCACCCTGTTGAGCCCTAACGTGCTTCCTGAATATTTTCATTTGTTCAGTGATTGTTTCTTTTTGGTATTTTTCCATCATAAATGCCTCACGAGGAGTATAGTTACACTGGTGAAGAAATCTGAGTTTAGATACGGGAGAGCTTCACACCTTTGTTTTTCTTAATTTCTAGATTGAAGGCAGCACAGGCAGCTCAAGCGCATTTCTACCCTTTCAATTTTATGAGTGTTGGAGTTCAGAAGTATTTTTATATAGTATGACCTATTGCCAAAAACCTATAAGATACTATTAGCTCTCATCTTATGCCCGTGTCAGATCTCAGGGTACTTTTAAGAACTGTTTATTAGTACACCAAAGGTTGGCTGCATATTTTTTGTTTTGATACAATCATTTTCCTCCATCATTCCATGCTGTTTGATTTATGCATTTAAAATATTATATTGGGGACAGATCCAGAGAGTTTACCAGACTGCCAATCAAGTCCATGCCAACCTTATGTGGAAAATCTCTTCTGTGAGTGCTATGTGCATATCTCAGGTCTTTGAGGTATCAAATTTAGGCATTCTTGGCCTCCATGGCTGTGGCAGAAGCAATCCGATCTCACTTGTGACAACCCCTCTTCCATCTTCGCTCACCTCCCTTGTTAGCAGCTCATCCATGGCATCTACTTACGTCCATACTAACTGTGGCCACTGAGGAAGATGGGACGCCTCCATCTTTCTCTCTGTCTTTCTACTCTCCCAACTCCCAGTCTCTGACACACACGCATACTTCTTTGTGAACAATGTCAGATAGAAGGATATTTTCATTCTTTTCTGAGAAACATAATTACAGAAGCATAATGAAATCTCCAAACATTTATCTGTATGCTCATCTGAAAAGTTAACAATTAGTAACATCCGCCCTGCATTGACTTTGAGAGTTTTTATTAGATAGTTACATAGCAAATTATGGACCTTTTGGAGTCGGTTATTCTTTTCTTTATGTGGGCTTTTAATACCCTCTTTTCTTATTTTACTTATTTATCTTGGCAACCCCTGCTTTTGACACATCGTTATTTTTCCATGTAAATTCTCTAGTGTAGTATTTATCTGAGCAGCTCAGTCTCCTTTCAGATATACAACCCTTCTTCATGGCTCTTGAGTAGGTTAAATCTTACAAATCCTCTGTATCTTCACATCAAAGCTTAATCTGAAAACTAGCCAATGTTTCAATCCCCTCTGATTTTAGTTTTAAAGAATATTTTAAAATGTTTTGGTTTTTGATGATTAATTTTTTCTCTAAGAAGAATTAATTTCATAAATTCAATTCTCCTTTGAAGTCTCTCTGAAGATTTTATCTTGAGATTTATTTCTAAAAAATTCTGTTGCTTCCATTATCTACTCACTCATTTTTAGGTTATAATTGTTGGCATGCTACCTGGTGATTCTTCATTTTCTACATGATCTTGTAGAGACTGTCATCTCTGTGTCTGTGGACACATGTTGTTGGTGGGCAAACTTCACTCCTGAGGCGGGAGAAGGCAGTGCATTGTAGTTCTAAAGTCTTAACAGACAGCCTTTCAGAACAGACTTCTTCCTGATGGATTGCCAGTGTCATTAGCTAAAGGCCTCACTTGGTGAGCGTGTTGGTATTTGCTATCAGGATGGATTCCAGGCATCGTGCCTGTAGTGATGAAGTGGATAGGTGGGGACTCGAGTCTATCAATGTCAGGTTTTCTCTCTTCATGGTTCCCTCTTGGCTTCTGTTTGAATTCCGGAACCTTCTGGAAGCTTGCCAGATGAAAGTCCTCAGTTACATCCTCAGTTGCACCCTTCCCAGGGGCCTTCCAGGCTGCATCAATTTTTGTTCTCTCGTTTAGGGGTCACTCCACTGTCATTCCCTGGAATCCTGGGGCGGCGGGGGGGGGGGGGGAATATGCAGTAATCAAGACATCTCATAGTCTACATTTTTAACCCCCTTCTCCATTTCTTTTTCTTTCCTCCTCATTACTTTCTGTAATTGCAGCAACAACCCTGTGAGGCGTTGGGGAATAGTCATCTTTAGTCAGCAGAATACATAGAGTTTGTTTTATGTGGAACGAAGTTCTAACTTGACCCAGGTATCAAAAGTCTTTTTGTAAGTTTCCATGTAGTAGTCTTTTCAGAAAAGCAGCAGAAACTGTAAAATGTAAAGACTATATTTCCTTGTGTTCTGAACTTTACAGAGTTGTTCTCTACATACAAATATCAATCTTGGTGACCAGACTGTAACCCAGTTATATCAATCTGCCATTTCAGCCCCCAAATTTTGATTATTCTATATATTTTAAAGTGTCTGTTTTGATTAATTTTTCTAGAGTAGACATGTTGAGTTCTTAAATATTCAAGTACAAATTATTCCAATTATAAATCATTCTTTTTTTCTTTTCTCTCCTTTATATTGCAGCTAAAATGTTACTTGTTTTTGTTTTTGTTTTTTAAATCAAGACTTGGGTACCTTACATTACTTATGACTTTATGTTCAGAAGGGACAGTAAAACCTTTTATTTAAAAAAAATAGGTCATTTATTTTGATAAGATGGGAAATCGGTGGTGGAAATCAAATAATTTTTCATGCTTTTCAATCTTCACGTGAAACCTGGAAAAAAAGCTCCCAAATATTGGGGTGGATATAATAGGTCCTGACCAAAGTTGTTCCCATTTTTTTAATAGAACTCTTTTCTATTATTTCTTTGGGTTTTTTATGTTATAATATAATTATATCATTTGTGTGTTTTTAACAGCAGTGATTCAGACATAAGCACCCGGGTACTTGATGTCCCGAGTGTGAGTGTGAAGTCTGTAACACTCTCTCTTTGTGTCTTCTGCATGACACTTTCTTGGAAATCCTCCAGTAAGACTCGGAAAACCTCTTCTGGAAAGGGCCAGAGAGGGAACAGCAGACTCACTACCTCTGCTGTTGTAGCACAAAGTCATCTATCCTTGAGCCTGAGTGACTATAGCTAACTTGAAATACATTTTTATCAACAAGGAAGAGGACAGACTGTACCAGGTATGCTGGTTGTAGTTTGCCAGACGTGTACATTTGAGATGGCAGAATTTCCAGCTAGCTTCCTCTGGGGACTTTCTCTCAATACCAATGGTAAAACTATTTAAACAAAAGTGCAGGGCTGGTACCATAGCTCAGTAGCCCTGCCTCAGAGGCGGGAGGACCAGGGTTTCATACCTAGCAGTGCCAATAAAAGAAAGAAAACCAAAATAAACTTAAATATCTTGACACTCCTGCTTATGTTTGGCAGATGTGTCTTGATGAAGAGAGTTGTGATGTTTCTGATACTTTCTCTGTGGGTCCTCGTTCCTTAGGTGTCTGTTGACAGTGATAACTGGCAACATTAACTGTATCACGCAGATGGAAAAGTAGGATGACATGGCTCTCGCCCCACCCTTGGTAAGGGAAAGGCTCTTTGGCAAACCTGAACCAAATGCTGATTCCCCCATTGGGTAGGGATGTGTGGCACTGGAGAGGTGGGTCTGGAGTTTGAGGTCATCTCGGCTCCATAGTGAGCTCAAGGTTAGCCTGTGGCACATGACACCTGGCCTCCAAAAGAAAGCAGAAGGGAGTTTAGATCAGTAGAAAGTAACTACAGTGAGTAAATGTAAAATAACTTTAAATCGAAAATTTGTGACTTGTTACTGATAAAGAAAAGGGACATTTTCAAAGGGACTGTGATTTGCCATGTGTCTGAAGAGTTTTTAAGAACCACAAAGTGAGATAAGTTAAAAAAAAAACAAAAACAAAAAACCTTACTGGGTGGGTGGTGGTGGTGGCATAGATCTTTAATCCCAGCACTCAGGAGGCAGAGGCAGGTGGATTTCTGTGAGTTCGAGGCCAGCCTGGTCTACAGAGTGAGTTCCAGGACAGCCAAGACAGTGAAACTCTGTCTTGGGAAACCAACCTAACAAAAATAAAACCAAAACTTTGAAAGTATAGCAAGAAAAGCCCTCAACTAAAGTTTGACTATTGTTTTGCACACAGGAAAACTAAAGTTTTCATGATTGGCAGAGAACAAAGGAGCCCAGTAACCCACACAACAGTGTCTTCCACGTGTGGAAAATGGGGTCTTGATAAACTTTGGTTTTGAGCTAACTAAGAGAGAAATGGGTTTGTTCCCCAAGAATGGGTATGGATTTCCTAGGTGCTGAAATTATTACCAAGGGTCTAAGTGGATCTAGTTATGCTGTCTGTGGTCCATGGTGCTGGAACATGGCTTTAACTCTGAGGAAGTGTTTTAGTCACACTTGGCAGGGCAAAGATGGAGCTGTGTTGAGAATTATGCTGTCATTCAGAGCCCCCATTGTGTGAGCCGTGCTCTCTGCATCACGACACTTGATGACTGTTCACTGGCCTTTGACAGATGTTATCTAACTTTCAAACTATTTCCAGAAGCCTTCTCCAGATTTCCCTCTGTGATTCGAGTTTAGAGATGTGAGTGTCTTCTTAGTGCAGTATTCTCCCCCGTAGGCAATTGGGATCACCCAGGGCACATGCCGCAATGTCTGACATTTTCTGTGTCTCCTAGACACTGTCATCTCATGAGTACTGGCTTTGGATGCTGACATAGTTCCTCTGAGGCATGTCAGTCTCCTGAAGAAATGACGTGTTGAACCCAAACTGCTGCTGCTTATCCCTGTAGTACTGGGTTGCAGGAACCAGCCTTCCTGCTTCTGTAAATCTGCACCATCGTGGTCAGGAGGCTCAATGAGTGGATGGACAGCTCCTAATGCTTTTTGCAGTGGAGATATTTGCCAGTGTGGCAGTGTTCTCCTATGAGAGCTGAGCAAGGTCACTGATTGTCAAGGCTCCTTTCCAGTTAGTTCCTCAGACATTATTTTATTATTGTGTAGGTGAATGTGCATGCTACCTTTGTGTGTGTGCGCATGCACATGCGCGTGCGCCTGCGTGTGCGCGCATGTGTGTGTGTGTGTGTGTGTGTGTGTGTGTGTGCGCGCGCGCGCGTGTGCGTGTGTGCGCGTGTACTCACCTGTAGTAGTGTAGTGTGTGTGTGTGGTATGCTTGTGTGTGGCGATCAGAGAACAACTTTTAGAGTTGGTTCTCTCCTTCTATCCTGTGTCCCAGCAATCTAACTTGAGTCACCAGCTTTGCAGGATATGTACCTTTACCCGCTGTGCCGTCTTGTCAGTCCTGTACCTCACTGAATGAGCCTTGCTGTGAGACCTGTGAGGTGCCGGCTGGAATAGGAAAGGCTGACTAAGACGCTGTCAGTGGAGATGGCTCCTGGCCTGTGAGCAGGCCTGCCTTGTGTTGTTGTCATGTGATGACGTTGTCATGGGATGACAATTCCTCCAACTGCATCAAATGGGAGGTTAAGCTTCCTTAGAGATTTAAAAATTCTCCCATTGACAAGAAGATGATCATGGAAGTTGATTTGAAAAGACTTTGGGTTCTGTGTTCTTAGGGATAGAAGTAGCAGTGGTGTCAGGTGAGCAGTAGGACAATACAACGTGTGCAGAGCGGCAATGGAGACTTCAGAAGCTCTGAAGTCATCAAGGGACCAGGACCACTAGGTGGGGATGTGGTGCCTGATAGGCAACGGGAAATGGGCTCACAAGTTTCTTGAACAAGATGAGAACGTCAGGCTGGAGAGATGGCTCAGCACTTAGCAACACTATCTGTCCTTGCAGAGGACCTGGATTCAGTTCCTAGCACACCTATAGTGCTGGTGACCACCAAGAATACCAGGAGGTCTAGTGCCCCCTTCTGGCATCTGTAGGCACTGCATGCAGGTGGTACACATACTAAATGGAGGGAAGACACTCCTACACCTAAAATAAAAATAAATATTTTTAAAAAGATGAACACCACTACTGCATTCTGAGTGCGCCCTTCTAAATCCATGTTGATGCTTAATTCTTCAAACATTGCATTGTCAAGAGAAACCCGTCAAAGTCAACAAGTGACTACCATACATTTTTTAAAAACTATGTCCTTTAATGAATCTATCTCTGCCTTCATTTATTTACACTTGAACACGAGCCGTAGAGTTTCTAAATGTGGACTCTAAATTAATAGCTTTTAAAATGAAAAGGTATCTTTAATATCCAGTCTGGTAAAAATAAATTACCAGTAATTTGGTCGAGATGGCTTTTGTTGTTGCTATTTAAAAAAAAAAAAATGTTTCTCTTCATGTGTTATTAAGTGAGGAAGTAAGGAAGTACCTGTGAGAGAGGCCTGCTTCTACTGTGTAATGGTCCCCCTAGTGGATCTGAGATGCAGCGAGCCTGAGGCTTGTGTACAGACGCTGGTGATGGATGGAGGGATGCTCTCACTTTGAGAAAGTGTTCTCTAGGATTAGGGCCACCTTGACTGTTTCCCATAAAGAAAATCTCTGTGCATAAATGTTCATTTTGTGAATGCCTTCAGAGAAAATCTCAGTAGTGCATCACTCTTTACAGTGAGGATAAGGATATTAAAGAGTCACTGTGACGCGTTTATAATTTCCAAATGAAGACTTCACTGGATTTCGTCAGTAACATTTTGTTCTTTCATTTAAATTGGTTGTTTCCACTTGGGCAGAATGCATTCCAATGCTGCTGTGTGATTTTTGAACGGAAAAGACATCTTAAAATCAATAATAACAAATGAAGAAAAGTGGTGATAGAAGAAGCAGACTACCTGCGATTAAGACTCATTCCCCAAATCTAATGTTTAAGACAACAATGTCTAACAATTACGTAATAAAACCTCCGAGATAAAGATTGATTTTTGGTTGTATAAAATGCTACTCTAATATTAGGCCTGAAGGTGCTACTGTTAAGAACAATGGGCATAAGAGAAGTTGCACAGGATGGATGACCTATGGGGTGGAAACTATCTTTAAACTTATCACTAGCCAGAGTAAGCTAGAAACTAGAGTCCAGTCTTTAAATGTTAATAATGAGTGTGTAACATGCCCACTGTCAATAGAATGTCTATTACCTAAATGAACACTGAGAGTGCTTTTCCCTTCATTACACAATATTTTTCTGGTTCATGAAGCTGCTACTTATCCCTAGAAAGGAAGAACTCAAGTAGGAAAATAGTTTCTTCCTTTAATTCACATTGGTGGGCAGAACTTTCTCAAGCCTTTTAGAGCTGTAGCAGGTGAGAGCCAAGTGTGACGGTTGCTTCCTGACGTTAGGGAAGACTTGTAAACCATTCAGCCTCCTGGTTGCTCGATTCACTAGCAAATAATAAATATGTGGATTTTTAAACTTTTTCTTCCTCCCTGTCGCCTGGAAAGCTAGCTGGGGGACCAGTGACGGGAGAGCTAAGTTGTGACACACATCCATAGCGTAGGATGTGTGCAGTTTCTAGACTGTCTTCAGGTTATGAGCAGTTCTGTAGACTTAGCTTGCTTTATCCAAACAAAGGCACATTTTTTTTTGTTTGCTTTTCTGGCATCGAATAACTTTCCTTGGTGACAGAATGGGTGATGTGTGGATTGGATGAGGAGATAAGAAATGGGAAAAAAAAAACAAAGGCTGTAACATCTATAATTAACAGAACTGTATACAAACAGTAATTAGTGCGAGTGAAATATATTTCTGCAGAGTAAAAATGGAACGAAGGGAACAATGGCAATGGCAGACGATTAGGGTAGATGGAGCATGGATCACAGAGAGGGTGCCGGGCGGGAGGAGACAATGCCGTGCAATGTGGGTGGAGAAACACTGGGATTGTTTAAAACCCTCTTTTCAAGGGCTCTCCCCAAGACATGTCTGACTCCCGCTGCCCTTCCATTAGCATGCTTGTGTTCATATTTTCAACTTGTAGAAAGCCCGAGTAAGGTAAACACTTGATTTGAAAACTTTGTGTGGAGCCCCCACAGCTTTCCAGTCCTTGCCTTGGCCTGTTCCGTGCAGGCTTTGCCTCCACATCCACAGGGCTTTGCCTGTGAGTGCTCTGCAGGTCAAAATTGCCTGATGTTTAAATGTTACCATAGTGATGGGTAGTGGACACTGTCATCTTTCTCGTTTTAATTAAGGTGTAGAGGCTGGTGAATATGCTCTCGGAGTGACCCGCTCTTAGCTAGTGTGAGCACGGCGATTGTTTGCAGTCCTTTCTCTCCTCCACAGTCTTAGCTTCCTCCTGTCTTTGATCAAGGCCTTCATCCTGTTAGGTTAAAGGTACAGAATGCCTTTAACCCCTTCCTCCACAAGCTTTGTCCTGGAGTAAAAAACTTAACTAAATATCATTGGGGAAAAAAATGATTCATTTTTTTTTCCGTCTGGAAGCTCACACTTTCTCCACTAAAAGTTAAAATTTGCTGCTGTGTTAAGTGGCAGTTGTTTTAAATATGTAGAGCTTAGAAGTGAATGTTGCTGCTCACAATTTTAAGAGTAATACTCTTTATTAATTCTTTGAAATTTTCATAGAATATATTTGGGTCACATTTACCCCCCACCGACTCTTCCTCTACTCACCCTTTACGTTTTCTCATTCTTGCCCACCCAACTTTGAGATACCCACCCACCCACTAATACATAGAGTCTAGTTCAAGTTTCCCAACAAGCCCTGGTCCGGTAAGACGGGGATGGAGTTTGCCCTGGAGTATGGTTGACTTCCCTGTGATCACAAAATAAAACTCTGTCCCCCAGCAGCTAGCTGTTAAATGCCAGTCTCTCCTTGGCTAGTGCTGTGATTTCATGCCCTCCTTCTCCTTCCATGTTGGGGCTCTGTCTTGTGTGAGCTTGCTCAGTTCTTGTGTGTGCTGATGCAGTTGCTGAGTTTCTATCTCTCTGCTGGGCTGACCAGCTGAGAGTCTCCATGTGAACTGCCTCCTCCTACAACGAGAAGCTTCTCTGGTGATGCCTGAGTGGTGATGCTTTGGCCAATGGGTGTTTATCAATAGGGTCCATTTAGAAGGTCTTCGGAGTGTCACACAGGTGATAATCCTTGCTTGCTATATGTATTTTCTGAAATGGCATAACAAGGATAATCAATAATTCTGTATGAAACGAACAGAAGAAAGGTGGAGCTTCAAAGATGTTTGTGTGGTGGGTGGATGTGTGGCAGGAGGTGGTACACCTGTGGTGTGGTGCGTGCGTGCGTGCGTGCGTGCGTGCGTGTGTGTGTGTGTGTGTGTTACATGAGACAGTCCCATGTAACACATGGCCTCTAACATATAATGTAGCCAAAAACGACTAACACATCATACTCCAGCCTCGACCCCTGGGGTACTGGGATTATAGGTACCAGTTTATAATCCGTGTCTTAATGGAGGTAGAGTGTGCTCTATGTAGCGAAGTACAACTTGGTTGGAGGAGCTAGGGAAAACGGTTTATGAAATAGAGATATAGGTGCAGGGCCAGAGGAAGGTCGTGTATAACGGTTGTCTTAAATAATTCTCATTCATTTTACTTATGGTTGCTAATTTAAGCATCTTTAAATACTTCATGTGCGTGTGCGTGTGCGTGTGCGTGTGTGTGTGTGTGTGTGTGTGTGTGTGTGTGTGTGTGTGTGTGTGTGTATGTGCTTGCCACAGCACTCCATGGGCATCAGGGGACAACTTGGGGATCTTTCTCACCTACCATCATGTCTGGGGATGGACCGTAAAGCATCGGGCGTGGCATCAAGTGTCTTCACTTGAGCAGTCTTTCTGGCACAGGATTGCTAATTTTAAATAAATCCTTTGGATATTCCTAGCTAAGTTAAACTGTGTAGAATTTGGGGGACATCTGGTTTTGTATAAGTTTCCACTAATGTCAGAGTTTATCTCATATTTATCACTAGAGTAATTTTTTATCAACATCTTGGTTGGCTTACAAACTATTGAATTTGTTGTGACATTCGTCCATATTTCTCAGTAAACTTTGTTATTTTAAATTTGTTTTATACATGGCCCACAACAGATCCTAAGATATCATCTTAGGATGCTTAATCGTTTTGACTCTGTTCTGGTCTTTGGATTTTAATGTGTTTTTCCTGTATCTTAAGCCCGTCTTTGCTCTTTTGTTACTGTTTTTTTAGTAGACTCACATCACCTGTATCGAGTCTCACTCGGCGTCAGCCGGTTGCCGTAGAAGCTCTGTACACTTTTATCTTCTCAGTGAATAGTAGGCAGTTGGCATTACCCAGAGCCCATGTTTTTGTTTGTTTGTTTGCTTGTTTGTTTTGTTTTTTGAGACAGGGTTTCTCTGGGTAGCTTTGGAGCCCATCCTGGCACTCTCTCTGGAGACCAGGTTGGCCTCGAACTCACAGAGATCTACCTGTCTCTGCCTCCCGAGTGCTGGGATTAAAGGCGGGCACCACCAACACCCGGCGAGCCCATGTGTTTATTGAGCAAGGCATTCTCTTGGTTTTTCTGAAGCTGGACCTGGCTGTCGCCTAAGTTAGTGCAATCCTTCTGCCTCTGCCTACCAGTTGCTGAGATTATAGACATGAGATGTCAAACGCAGTCAGTTTTCTTGTTTTAAAATCAATTCTATTGAAAACTCATTTCTAACAATGAGTTGTGCCTATTGGCAGTACACAGTTTTCTGTGATTTGATAAGTGTCTGTGACCACCATAACTCGCCTTCCTGTCTTTAACATTTATGTCTTCCTGGAGCATTCTCATGCCCCTTCCTGGTCTATGTCACCCTCCCTTCTGGCCCCAGGTGATCACTTTTTCAAGTCCAGTTTGCCTACTCTAGAGTTTTCTATCCTAGGATTTCTGGTGTACCTGTTACCTTTTACCCACGTAATTATTGTAAAGTTCAGCTCATTACTATACTTTTCAGATTATTCATTTTTACTGTATGGTGAATATCATAGGGTGATATATCTCTTTTTTATGGTCTGTTTGCTTGTGATTACTGACTTTACATCCATTTTTTTTTATTCTAAATAAAGACCTGTGAACCTTCTTATGCACGTCCTTAGACATATGTTTTGTCTTCTTGGACAATTACAGAGAAATGGTGATATGATTGGCATGCACTAAATATAATGTTTCTCTTAGGTTGTTGGTTAATTGTTGAGCCCTGTGAACTCAGTGATTTTTTTTTCAGGATGTACTTTCCTTTGTCATATCCCATAGAAGTCATGCCTGCGTCCTTTGGCTTGCCTTTTTAGTTTTTAACATTTGTCTTTTGAAATACAATAGTTATAGATTTAAAAAGAATCCAACTTATCCATTATAGCATATACATTTTATGTGTGTCTTATCTGAAAGATGTCTCTCGCTACCCTAAGGAAGAAAGTTTGCCACATGTTTTTATTTAACACATCTCGAGATTAAGAAATAAGCAATAGTACAGCCACCCCATCTCTTCTGCTACTAAGTGAAGGCATTCTCAAGGATGAGGGCAAAAGAATGAAACAGAATTCCTAATTTGTAAAAAGGAGGGGGAGGGAAGTAATTCTTGAATTGTTCATGATGACACTAAGAATTCTTTCTGTACATTTTGTCTGAGAAAGGCTGAATTCCTTTCTCTTCAGAAAATCCCCTTGAATCCAGACACTCCAAATACAGTAACAATGACAACTGGGTCATTGGCTTGAAGGATGGTCTTAGATATGATTCTTTATGTGTAAATCAATGTCCAACACACACATACATGTACAGCGAGGAGCAGCTGTGTTCTGTTTAACAAATGCTTTCATTATTGATTTACAAATTTGGCAGGGTTCCCCATAAATGTTCTGAAAAATGAAATAGATTTAAATCATTTCCTTGTTTTTTATTTTTTTTAAAGAGTTTGGTTAGAGCTCTGGTGTCTAATGCATCCCTCCCCTAAGCAGATGTACTTTGGAGACAAGTTCGTCTCTGTTAGACACTGGTATGCACTTATCAGCTACCTACAACATAGCTGGTGCTGGCGGAGGGAGATAATGGTCTCATCCTTCAGTGAGTGATGTATTGTCTCTTTGCTTAGTTGCCATCCAGAGACTCTTCTTCTGTGATGCTCTGAGGGTCATCACAGTCCAGCAGAAGACTACACAGTGGAGGGAATGCAGGGACATCTGTGCTTTTACTCACAAGTGACCATTGCCCGGTTGTAGAGCTGCCTCAGAAGAGTGAAGGGAATATCAAACTTCACTGCTGGGTTGGGGCATGTGACTGTCTTTGAGACATAACAACACTCCAGCTTCCCTGAGGTCATTTGTGGTAAACCTCGGGAGAGATATATTGAGGGTTCTGCTTCTCTGCTGTCTCCAGAGTGACTCACAGGGCTCCTTCCTTGTTTCTATTGGTGGCATCCTACAGTTCCACCATGAACGGTGAGCTAAGAATTGTTTGCAATAAGTCAAAAGTGGTGTCAATGGCATTTCCAATCACTCTGTATGTCTGTAAGTTATTTCCTCTCTTCTTCAGAAATCATTGTTTTGGGATTTGGTAGGTTTCTTAAACTAAATGTGCATAGTGTAAGGTCTGTATGATGTAGCTCAGGCTCACATGGCCTACCCTAGGTTCTTGGTCTACCCCAGGCTTGAGTGGCCTATTCTCTGAATGCATCTGGTTTCCCAGAAGTTATCTATAGATTTTCAAAGTCTCCTCTCCTGTGGAAAAATGACTTTTTGTTTTTTGGATCAATAAGACATGTAGGTGATGTTTCTTTCTCTTAAAAAGAATAATCATTTGAATTGCACAGCACACTGTTTTTTTTTTTTTTTTTTGTGGAAATCCTCTCTATCAGTTACTTTCAACAAGGAGAGGTTTTAACTCTCCTGTTAACATCTGTCTAATGACTCTTGCAGTGTGTGTACCAACAGGTGCCAACCGCTAATAGAGGTAACAATTTATAATGTTTACTAATAGGATACATGTGGATACATCAGTTCTTTCAAATAAAGCTCCAGATGAGACGCAGAACTTCCTTCCACCTTCCCACCTCCGATGCTTTGTCTAATGAGTTTTTAAAGTGTTTGTGTTTCCTGTAATTGTGCATGAGTTTCGTGTGTGAGAGAGTGTGAGTGTGTGTATGTCTGTGTGTGTGCATGTTTGGGTATGTGTGTTCATATGTGTGGAGGGCTATGCACGCACAAGTGTGTGTGTGCAGGTATGGAGGGGTATGTGTATGGGGGTTGTGTGTGTGCATGTGTGTGTGTGGTCTGTTTGTGTAGTGTATACTTGATAGCATGTGCTAGAGTTCTTTGTCATGTGTCTCCCTCACTCATCCTGAACTCCTGTATTTTGTTTTTGGAGGGAGGGTCTTTCCCTGAAGCCAACTTCAAAGCTCTGTCTAGACTAAGTCCCCAGCACTGGGGCAATGGACACATGCCACAATGCCTGGCTTTTTCCATGTCTTCTGGGTCTGACTTTAGGTCTTGATGCTTGTGCAGTTGGTGCTTTAGCAACCAAGCCATCTCCTCAGCCCCTCCTAGATGATATCCTATCTTACAAGTTGATGCTTGCTGGTGACAGGGAAACACTGGGACTGCTTGGCAGGAAGAAGACTTACCTCACTGCCTCTTACACATACTCCTTACCTTGTTTCCAGAAATACTGGCCAAATCCCCAGTCCCACTGTGGCCTTGACACAGAAGATCACCTTTTCCCGTGGTTCCTATGACAGCTCCCTGCACCACTGTGTGCATAAGTTAGCTGCCATCACAATGCCTCTGTGAGTTGTTCTTTTCAGCTCAAGTGATAACTATGATAATGATACTGAGAAAAATTATCACTGGAGGTAGCCGAGTTCCCCAAAGTTGGGAAGACTGAATAATCTATAAAGTATAAGGCCAAAGATTTTAGCTTTTCCTCAAACAAACAAAATGGCTTCTCAGATAATTTGTGTCTTATGTCGAACCTCATTTTCAGCATGTGGTGGCTAACGGCATACTTTAATTTGCTTTGCAGTGTGGACTTGGGTGTGTGCTTCCTTTGTGGGTTCTCAGAGAGCCTTTCAGTGGCTTCAGCCCGAAAGTGGCCACCCCTCTCCCATCCTCACCCTCCTGTGCCAGCCAGGCCTATTAGTCAGGGATTTGATTTTCCCACCTCAAAACTGTAAAGCCAACCTTGTCTTGGTAATTCTCATGCCCTTTCTTCCTCTTTGTTCTGTATGTCAGTGAGATCTGATATCCACAGGCTTCTGCCATAGGTTAATAGCTTGGAACAAAGTTCAGTTAGAGTCCCCAGCATAATAAAAACGAAATATATAGATGAGAAATATCAGTAGGCATTGCCCTGTGTTTTCTTAAAGCAACGTTTGTTGAATCTTGTCTATGAGTGAAACTGAACGCATGGGTAAGATAGCAAACTGCAGATCATGCACACACAGAGGCAGGAAACGTTTGTGAAGAACGGTGCTGTTCTGGGTGTTCTGAGGACATGTGAAGTACCCCGGGATGTTCCTGCTATAGATTTTTCCTTTTGAAAGGTATGAATTAACCATATTGTCAAATCTGAAGATCCCTTGGTGATGTATAAGAACTTAACAACAGGCTGTCTTCACATTTTTAAGCACTTACAAAAGAAACATTCGTTCATTCTCATCTCCCACATTAATTCAATCCAAGTCACCTTCACTAACAGTTTAAAACCATGGGTCGCTGCTGTTATTTATTATTTATTTTTCTGCTCAAGCTGCTATCTGCTCAAGGTCATTGAGAATTATGTGGTGGAGAGATTTTCCAAAGAAACAAATGGTTTGCATGTGAATTTGTAAGCTGGATTGTTTAGAAATAACTGTATCAACACCATTGAGCATTATCAACACTTCCATTGCTGAGGCTTCTTCCTCCTCTACTCAATGAGCTGTTAAAAGACACAATTTGTTGTACTATGCTGCTAACAAGAAATAAATAGCATACAGCAGGTGCCACGCAGGAAGGCACTGAGTGTTATTGTACTAACTGTGCTCAACTAATTCTCGCCAAAACAACAATTCTGTATCCAGTAAAGAAAAGAACAGACCATTTAGCAGAGATTGGAATCCTGGTTGTTTGTCATGTCAGGGTTAGACATGAAAATAGGATCATGTGACAGACATGGATAAAGGAAATACTTGGTTGTAGGTAGAGAGACGCATGTTCAACTCCGAGCATCACCTCCAATGTAGAAGTCTATGCAGGTGGTTTAGAACACTGGGTAACTTGGTTCTGTATACATGTAGCCTAAGCATGGAAGAATTTTTTAAAAAGAACCACATGACTATCTTGCCATGAGGCCATTTTCCATATCTTACTGCTTGTAAATTAATATTAATTGCCCAAAAGATACTATTAACTGAAGCTAAAGTATAGCGAGAGACACCCCTACCCTCTCCCTCAAACACACACACACACACACACACACATACACACACACACACACACACAGAGTCCCAAATAGCAATTTGCCATAGATTGGTGTAATAGGTTGGGATGTTGAATGAGGTAGGTTGGAATGAGAGGGTTGGAATGAGATAGGTATCTCTGTATTTTTCCTACAACTACACTGATTAGCAGCACCTCAGCAATTCTTTCATCCTGTAACTTCTAACTGAGCACCCACTGTGTGTCAGGAATCACAAGCGAGTTCCTGTCAAACAGCTGGTACTCCCACAGTGACTGAGTTCTCCTGGAACAATAGCCAATCACTGAGCTGAAACAGAGGCTGAATTTGGGATGGGTGTGGTAAAGAGGGCACTCAACACTCAGTGAGAACTTGTGGAGGTTTCCTTTGTGCTGAAGGGCGAGGAAAGGTCACTCATTGACACTACATGGTAAGGTGTGCCTCAACAAGAAGCTGTGGAGTCCCTGGGGGTGAACCCAGGGCCAAGGGAACACTGGTGTGCCCCTGGCTACAAGTGGAACAATCAGAGGACAAAACAAAGACCAGGTCAAGGAGGGCTTCTTACATAGTGGTTTGAAGCTGTGTTCTTCTCAGAGCTACAGACACGGGGGTTAGGGGTGCTCTTGAAAAGAGACTTGACTCCCATGGTTGTGTTCTTGGATGTCCTGACCATGCATGAGGAGTCCTTTCCTTCCCAGGCTGTGTGTTGTGTGTGTATCTAATGATATACTTCAGTGTGTGTGTGTGTGTGTGTGTGTGTGTGTGTGCGCACGTGCGTGCGTGCGTGCGTGCGTGCGTGTGTGATCCCTGTCTGTATGTACCTAGAACAGCACTTACGGAAGTCAGGACAACGCTCAAGAGTCACATTCTCATCTGTGGTTCACAGAGATCAAACTCAAAGTCGCCAGGCTTGGAGGTAAACATTTTTACCTGCTGAGCCATCTAGTCAAGTTCTGTCTCAGACTCTGCTTCTGTGGGGATCTTGACCACCAATTAAAATGTCAGTATTAACAGGTATGAGTTGGACATTTTAAAAAAAAGTCTCAAGTGCAAGGTACCTGATTATAGCCAAGGAGACAAGTGAAGCTGGGGCGCGTGCTGCCGTGAGGAGAGTGTCATTAGAAGAAGCGCCTGCAGGCGTGTAGGGTCCGAGCTAGCATTGGGGGTGGTCATCTCCTGAGACCTGATAGAGGAGTAAAGGATAGAGCCTCGAATGTTTCAGAGCCTTTGCTAAGTCCACTCTGGGGGGTGACACTGGGAAGGATGGACAGCTCCTGTCCTTGACACCAGCTGTGCTGAGAGATGCCCGCGGACAGTGGGACTGTCCTTGGCGACAGGAGTGTAAGAGGATCCCGGAAGGGGGAGGGCTACCATTTCAAGACAGCTATTCTGGACCCAGAAGTTCCTGTGCAGAGTTGCGCTTCCTTTGTTCTCCAGTTCCTTGATCTGTTCCGATGCACAGCAAGAGTTCTGTTTGTCAAAGCAGTGAGAACGCTCACGTGCATTTTTTAAAACTTCGTACAGTTCTTGAGATTATGATGGGATTACATCATTCCCCCTCTCTTTTTCCTCCAAACTTTCCCATGTACCAACCGAGCCATGCCCCACTCCCTTTCAAATCCATGACCTCCTTTTCCCGGTTTTTACACATATATACATAAATCTTCCTAAATAATAGACACACCCTCCTGGTCTACATAATGATTTTCCCTAGAGAAAATCAGTAATTCTTACCATGAAAACATGCCCGTTGTCACCCCCATTAGGGAAATGCAAACTGGAAATACAATAAGATACAACTTGGGTTCCACTAGCAACACGAGGCAGGTGGTCACGTGGCAGGGTACTGGAGGCATCTAGTCACGTGACAGGGAACTGGAGGCTGCTGGTCACGTAGCAGGGAACACGAGGCTGCTGGTCACGTGGCAGTCTCAGTCAGGAAGAGGGGTCCTGGTGCCCAGCTCACTTTCTTCTTTTCAGTCAGTCAGTCTGGACTTTATCCCAGGGACGGCACTGCCGATCCACAGTTTCTGTACCGGTTATCCTATTGTCTCCTAGGAGACGGCATCCTGTCGGGCGGGTGCTGTAGCCACTATGCACAGAGTATGATGTCACTGAGCCATAAAGTGCGAGGGAGCCTGGCCCTCCCTAAAGCTGGAGTGAGCCTTGAAGGATGAGCCTTGATTGGTTCTACTAGAATACATAAAAACAGAAAAAAAGGGTGGTGTTTGGTGCAGAGGAGGGGTGGAGACTGAGCGATGAGTGGGAACAGGGTTTCCTTTTGGGGTGATTGAGGCGTCTTAGCCCAGCGCACATGCCTTTAATCCCAGCTCTTGGGAGGCAGAGGCAGGTGGATCTCTGTGAGTTCGAGGCCAGTCTGGTCTCCAGAGCGAGTGCCAGGATAGGCTCTAAAGCTACACAGAGAAACCCTGTCTCGAAAAACAAAACAAAACAAAACAAAAAGGAAAAGAAAAAGAAAAAAAAGAAGAAATGAGTAAAGTGTTACAAGATTGTTTCAGTGTATTTTCTGTCACAAAGTTGCAAGTGTTTAAATGTTTACATGGTGAATTAGTTTATCACCACAGGGTAATAAGGTGATGGTGTTAGTGAGCGCACTGATCTTTGTGTTTAATAAGGGGCAGCCAGTGACTGTCAGACTGGCTATGATAGCCTCGGGGCAGGTCAGATTCTAAGACCTGGGAATACCTACCCAGGGTAGGTATGGTAGGTACCCATCTGATGGGATGGTCGGCTCTTTGTAAACCTCCATCCTCAGAACTGTCAGCGGGATCACAGTGCAGATGGCAGAGGAGGAGCATGTCCGCCTAGGACAGCCAAACTCCTGTGTTCAGATTCAAGAAGGAAGAAAAGGTCATTTAGAAGTTCAGAAAGAGAAAAAGTAAATTCCCAGACTTTTTAAGGGACAAGAAGGGGAACATGGAGCCACTATTAGAAAGAGAAATGTAATCTTAGAACTTAAAAAAGAAATAAGTTAAAAAAATAAGAGTATTCAAATTATATTGTATTATTCCCTTTTCCTTTTTTGACACTCAATGCAGGTCAGCTTTCTGCCCCTCCCTCCCTCCCTCCCTCCCTCCCTGCCTCCCTCCCTCCCTCCCTCCCTCCCTCCCTCCCTCCCTGCCCCCAACAGAGTTGACTGGCAATGATAGGAACTAAAAAGTTTGTGATATGGAGTTTCCACTTGGAAGACAGTCACCAGTCCTTTCTGGAAGGGAGGCTCAGACTCGTTCATGATCTCAGGAGAGAGAAAAGGCAGTTAGGAAGTGGCCATGGCAGTTTTGAAGAGGAGGGGATCTTCGATAACTTTCTCTAAAATATCAGAACTTTCAGTGACGCCAAGCGTCTTAGAAGTATGGATCCGGCAGCAACAATAGCAAGGAGCCCCTGGGGGGTGCCATTCCAGAAACAGTTAAATTCAAATATTGCATGAGCCACAGCAGAGCTGACATCACATGGCAGCAGGGAAAGTTTGGTCTCTTCAGGACATGGTGTTGGACAATTGGTTACCCATATGGACACAAAGTAAAAATAGACCCTGGTGACAGGATAAATTCCAGGTGGCTCAGAACCCTCAATGGGAAAAGGAAACATTTTAAAAGCCTGTCAAAAAGCAGATTTTCATGACCTCGGAGGAAGCAAAGATTTCTATAAAGGAAAAGGTTAGCAGATTTGGAGTCATTAACACCCCCACAGAAGAAATAGCAAAATAATGAAGGAGTAGAGGTGGTATGGGGGACAGGAGAGTTACCAGAGGTTAAATACTTAGAACTTACTCTTCACCGGGTGTGGTGGATATAGTCCTGGGTGCTTGGGAGCTGGAGGAAGAAAGGTATCTGCAAGTTCCAGGCAAGCCCAGGCTATGTGCTAAGTTCCAGGTCAGTCTAGGTTACACAGTGAGACACTGTTTCAAAAAACAAGAGCAAAGCAAATACAAACAGCCCGAACTCCTTCAGTCTTTACTGTTTGAAAGACAATGGTAAAACTGGAAAAGTAAATGAACAGACATTCTACAGGAGGAAGAAAAGCAGTGGGGGGGGGGCATAAACATCCAATAGAGTGATGTGTGACTTCCCTAGTTAAAACACAGGTTTGAATTAAAATGACACCTCTTGTAGACCTATGAAGCTGCCTTCATGTGTGCCTGATGAGATGGGTGTGGCTGATGGCCAAGAACAATGTGAACTCTTGTATAGTTTTCATGGCAGGAGAAAGTGATGTGTCTGCTTCGGAAAGCAATTTGTTAATGACAGAAGCAGCCTCTGGACTTCCAGGCTTCGTCCAGGACAGACAGTTCTCATCACATTCATTTTTTGAAAACCAATGAATAACTGAAATAAGTTCAACAGATTAAAAACTGAGTAGTAAGCTTATTCAGAAGACAAATGAATAAACTAAGGTGTCAGGAACCAATATAAACATTGGAAACTGTGTCCAGTGTAGAACTATTAAATTGTTTTGCTATAATAAGGTCTCCTTGGATGGATTGGGAAAGGCTATGACTACAGTGTTAACCATCCAGAGACCAGCAAGTTCCCTGAGGAACTGATTAAATTGACCTGATAGGAAATGATTGATAATTGATTGATAGAATGTCTTGTATCAATGAGGATCTTTTTAAAATCTTAGAATAAAGATAGCATTAATCAACATCGAAAATTGCATAAAGATACAAAGTGCAGAATAATTTTTTAAAGAAAAAGTATTTGACTACAACTGAACTGGAGTTGTGTGTGCAGCTGGAACTAAAAGCAACTATAGTCTCTTAATTAAAATATTCACTGCAGCCCATCCCTGAGAGGTTCACAGTGTGTTCTGAACAGACCCCAGGCTGAATTACTTTCTTCTCAAGTCTGGAGGTTGATTGTGTGGATGTGGTAAACATGGTACAGTTGGCTGGATGGTGGTGCTGAGAGGAGTGTGACAACCACTTAGTGTGTACCTTCTCTGAACATGTCTGATCTCAGCAGTGAGCACTTTTACATTTCTCTCTCTCTCTCTCTCTCTCTCTCTCTCTCTCTCTCTCTCTGTGTGTGTGTGTGTGTGTGTGTGTGTGTGTATGTGTGTGTGTGCGCGAGCGTACATACCAAAGTACCTTGTGGAGATAAGAGCACAACCACTGGGAGTTAATTCTTTCCTTCTACCATGTTGTCCAGGGGGTTGAATTCAGGTCATTAGACTTGATGACAAATGTTTTTACATGCTGAGTCACCTTGCTGGTCTTATATTTTCCCTGGTGGATGAGCCATCCCAAACTAAGTGCCTTAAAATAGTTAACCCTTTGTTGATCTCATGGTTTTCTGGATGGGCCAGATGACCAAACACCTGTGTCCTGTTGGGCTCTTGGCACGTGGTATCATCACTTTCAGGATTGGATTAGAAATAAAATCTGCTGCTTCCTGATAAGGTGGAGGTCCCATGTGTATCTCCACAAGTGAGGCCAGGAAGAGCTGAGTTGAAAACATTAGTAGCAGTCTCCAGATTTTGCCAAATCCATAAAATTTCTGGGGGAAGGGGTGCTAATTTTCTCTGGAACAGCTGAGAGTGAAGGCAGGGAGTTCACCACATTCCCTTTCTGTGACCTCAGAGCTTTTCCCAGTTGAGGGATAGCCGGCAAATCCATTTCAGGAAGTCAAGTGTCTTCCATTCCCTTTGCCTCTAGCATGCTCAGTGGTCTTGGCTGGAAGCATTTAAGGGCACTTAGCAGTGCCCAACTGGAATGGCTTCTAAGAATGACAAAAGGTATGAGGGGTATTCTAGGGAGGGTAGGGCAGGAAAAGGGGTCAACTGGAAGGAGATCCCCAAAGTCTCAGTAGTTGACATTTGGGGTACCCATTACCACCTTGTTTTCAACTGGTGTATTTAAGACCCTTGCAGAGAGGCAGGGTTCAGATTCAGACCACACACTGTCTGCTGTTCACACCCAACTTCTTCCTGCCTGAACTCTGTAGCGAAGCTGCTATCTAAATGTTTATGGAAGGCATATTAAAATTTTAGGGAGTCTCACGTGCTCATTGTGGGGAGGAATTTCCCATCATGATAAGTGGTTTGTTTACACCACACTCTGTCTCCAAGCTGAGGCCAAACTGATAAACAAGAGGTAGGACAGAGTTAAGAGACTGATTGAGAGGACAGGTAAGCCACCTAGGGTGCTCACGCTGAACAAATAAATGGGTTGGATAGCAACCGATGAAGGAGCAGGCCAGCTGTCCCTTAAGGACATAGCTAAGTCTCCATGCCAAGTCAGCTTCTCAGGTGTCAATCTGAGACGTGATTGACTGGGCCCTTTGGAAGGAGAAGATGCTTGCAGTCTCCGCCTGAGCATGGATTCTCGAAGTGAATTTAGCCATTTGTCTGTTTTCAACTGGTTTTGGATCTACTTTATGAAAAATTTGTTACATAATAATATTCCATCTTTGTAGTTTTTATTTGCTTTTCTCTTCTGCATGTAGAAACTTGGCAGTTCTCAAATCCTGCCTTTCAGTTTTAGCCACAATCCATTGGTGTCATATGTGAAGATGGTACACTGTCAGTCCGTTAATGCATAGAGTTGGGCCTCACCCACTCGGCATTGTCTTTATTGTGTCTCATTACCTGCATGACCTGTATTTCCTGAGATAGCCACGTTTTTGAGGAATTACAATTTCTTATAAAGCTAGGGGTGTCATAAAGAGCCAAACTTACGAACTCGTTGGAGCTGAGTTCTTCAAATGTTGCTCTGGAATGTAAATGACATTTACATTCCAGAGCAACATTTGAAGGAATGTTGTACTGTACATGTAATAAGAAACATGGCAGCCGAGTGCTCGATCGCAGGTCATCTTTTCCATAGAACATGTCTGCCAACTTGACAACCCAAAAGGGTTTCTCTTTTTCAGGGGTTCTGTGGGTCTCCCTGTTCCTCCCTCCCCAAATTCTCCAAGCTCTACCTCAGGGGCTTCAATGTCATGTCGTTTATGTTTCTGAATGCTCCTTCCTCACTATGTCATGCTAAGACTGGAGGTGACAGAGACCCCCCTCTGCTGGGGATTAGTCAACACACAAAGAGGCTCTCAAGATAGTGAGACATGCCCAAAGTTTCTCTATACGTTAACCCAAGAATTTGAACACATTTAACCCACACATTAGAATTTGTTCAGTATTTCATTCATTCAGGGGATTTCTTAACCATCAGACAGTTTTCATTAGCAGATGTGCTAATGTAATTTTACTGTTGTTCTACAGCTGATTATCTATCATCAACCATAAGTCAATCTGCCTACCTACCTACCTACCTACCTACCTACCTACCTACCTACCTACCTATCATGTTGGGGAATTTAGTAACTGATCTTTGACCACACCATTGCAGGGTGTCCGTGATGGTCATGTACACGTGTAAGTGAACACGAACCTCTGCCTCAGTTGCCTTAACTATCATTCTAAAGGCAGGCAACTCCTCACTCCCACTGCTTCTGAAGTTAATAGTTTACAAAAGGCATCTGTCAACTGCAGGTCTACTGTTTGTAAAACCAAGAATACGATACCTTCATCCCCCAGTGCTAGAGATGTAACTCAGGGCATTGAATGTAATAGGCAGGACTTTACCACTAAGCCACACCTTAGCCCCAATTAAATGTGTGTTCTAAAAGTGGGGTAGCCCTATTTTCTAGAGTTTTCAGAACTTTTACTTTTGTTTTTAAGACAGGGTCTCATGGAGCCCAAAACTGGGTTCGACTCAATATGTAGCTGAGAATGACTTTCAACCCCTTATCTTCCTGTCTCTAACTCCCCCGTGCTGGGGTTGTAACCATGAGCCACACCTCCCTGCCAGAGGCAAGGTATTTTAAAACAAATGTTATGATTCCATCACTCTTATAAAATATTTCTTAGTAAGCCATTGATCTGCGGAATTCTGGACGTTATTCCAAATTTGCCATATCTATTCTCATATATCTGTCCTTTAGCTGAGGAGGCAACATCTATACTCTACTCTGTAATTCCCATGCAATAGAAGTTGTCCAGTAACTGAAAAGGAAAAGACATTAGGGGGTCCCGGTAATTCTTCCATCATTCCAAATGCCTGTGGAGGGAAGGAGCCCTAAGAAAGAAAGGGTTACAGGCCTGGGGTCCCATAGTCCCAGTATCTCAGGTCTCTTCTCGCAGGGTTCTTGTGAGGAACGTCTCTGACAATCTGGTGTTTCTAGCAGTGAAGGAAGCACAGAAGATTTGGGCATTGTCCCAGACATTCACTCTTTGTCATATGCTGTTTGCTTCTCACCTAGTGGGTACTTCTGTGCCTCAATTTCCCACATTTATCAAAGATGACAATATCACTCTGTAGTTGATTACCGAAAAAAACAAATTTACACAAGTTGAATTTCCCCATTTGGTTCAATTACTTCTTTAAAGGAAATATACGAAGTTGCGCATATGCACAGCCATATAGAAGGCCCTAATATTCCTGTATAAATCTCAAACTTAAAGCTTATTCTTCAGAATGGCAGGGTATGAACATTTTCATGCCAGGCTTTCCAATCTATCAATTTGTGGAAGAGTTGGCAAAGCTGGCATTGGTAAAGCTGACGGTGATGCAGATGGGCCCTAGTGACTGTATAGAGAGGCTGGGGGAGGGGAGTCGCAGGCCTTCTTTGTTTTTTTTTTTTTTTTTTTTAGGATTGAACAGAAAAATCTGCTCTCTCCTATGAGGGGGGCAGGGAGTTCGTGCAAAAGCAAAGACTAAAATAAGGGCCCATGATCAGCTAGACACTGCATTTCTCCTATCTTCCAACTTTGCTAATATTTTTATCCTCCAAAAAATTTTTGGGATATTTTTACACCACAGTGCTATTACCGACTTTTTTGGAGGAGGGAGAGCAGCGCTTTCATCTTCAGTTAGGATGGATGACTTGTGTTATCTATAAGCTTGCTCTTTACTGAATCATCCACGGTTTTATTACAGGTACCTCAGGTGGAGAAGCCAGTAGTGTACTACACCGCCTCCAGTCTTAAACAGTCTGGAGACGGGAGGCAACCTTCTTAAGGGGTGCCATCCAAAGGACAATGAAGTTATTTTCCCTTTCAAAGTCTCCACCCAATTAAAATCGATGGCTGTCATTGGATACTCTTAGCAACACGGTTGTGTTACTGAGGGCTTGAGGACCTCTGCTTCACTTTCTTACTGTTGTGTCTGTGTAAGAGCCTGCAGAGTGTAAGTGCATGCAGAGTGCACACATGTGTGAGCATGGATGTGGAGGCCAGAGGTTGATGTCAATGTTTTCTTCATTCCTTCTCCATCTTAGTTCTGAGACAGGGTCTCGCATTGTGCCTGGAGCCCACCAGTTTGGCTATGCTGACTTGCCAGTGATTTCTGGGGATCTTCCCATCTCTGTCTCCCCAGCCCTGGGAATTAAAGGCATCTACAGTGTGCCTGGATCAGAACTCAGTTCTTTATTCTTGCATGGGAGCCACTTCACTGATGGCAGCATACACACCTCAGCCCAAGGACGTCAGACTCAGACAGCAAGAGGAAGTGTGTGTGTGTGTGTGTGTGTGTGTGTGTGTGTGTGTGTGTGTGTGTGTGTAAGAGCCTTTAGCTGTTTTCACATGGAACCCAAAGGATGGGTGTGAAGACAAGAGTTCCAGGCACATCTCAGTGATCAGAAAAGACTGAGTACCCTGGGTGCCGCTTAAGTAGCAGCAGATCCCAAAATCCACGTAGATTTCTCATCACAAAATACTGGCGATTTCTTCCACCAGCACCCTCTTAGTCACCAACTAGTAATTAAGTATCTTTTCTTGATTTGGGGAAGGTTTATTAACCCGTATCTAGATAACTATAATGTGTCACCTTTCGAAAGGGTAGCAGTTGGTAGCAGACTTCCCTCATCTAAATAAAAACTCACCATGATATACACAAATAACCACACAGTTATTAAGGTAGTTTATTTGGTTTTGTTTTTTTTGTTTTTCTTTTGCTGGTTTTGTATTTGACACAGGGTTTCTCTGTGTAACAGCCCCGGCTGCCCTGGAACTCCATCTGTAGACCAGGCTGGCCTTGAACTCAAAGAGATCCACCTACCTTTAACTCCCAAGTGCTGGGATTAAAGGTGTGTGCCACCATCTCCACCACAGCCATTACCACCTGACAAGATAACTTATTAAAAAGCCCCTAATTACAAAAGCATAGGGTAGAGTCAGTGTTATAAATTAATGTTCTCCCTAAAATCCGTATTCACTCTTTATTTCTTTTAGGAGAGGTCTCACTATGTAGCCCAGACTGACCCTGTGAATAAGCAGGCAAGGGCAGTCTTCTTGCTCAGAGTCCCAAGTGTCAGAACTAAAGGTGTGAACCATTGCATCCTCTTCTCATTTCTTGCTTTATTATTTGCAAAGATATGTAAGAGCAATGTGGTTTGGATGTAGAAGGCTGGTGTTGACAGTATTCCTGAGTTTATCCAGGGGGAATTATGAAAAGGCATATCTGTCCATTTAGTATGTCTAAACTGTAAAGGAGACACGAGTCCTGACCCGGTGCTTGCAGAGGAAGAAGGAGAGCCTCCCCAAGCTGTTCCGACAGATTGTGGGATAACAACAGAAACTCAGCCTTCCGAAGGATACAGCGGGCATGCAGGGCCTTCTTGGCTGTGCCAGAGACCCTGTGAGTTTGACTGGGAGGGGAAGACCGTAAGAGCTGTTTTTATTGTTATCTCTAATTCCATATGAAATGAAGGTGTGGATTATGAATATCTAGAGAAATCTGTGTTTAAATACTGACCTCTTTCAGTATCTTAAAGGAAGATTTCCAAAGAAAACAATAGGAATCTGTTTCCAGAGGGAATGGATATGTGAAAATGCTAGGCAGCATCTCTTCAGTAAACCCAATGATCAGGCAGAATACAACGGGGGGGGCAGTGTACAACGGGGGGCAGCATACAACGTTGGGGGGCTTGTTTTAGGGTTGGCTGTCCATTGTGCAGCGGTCACAATTGCTTTTCCTGTATTTGCTCTCAGTTGAAAATTAAAATGCAAACCCTCTCTGGTCTGGTCACACTGGAGACCTGTCCTCCTGTCTTCCCTGAGTGGCCACTGGAGTCCTCATGGCTAGGTGAATCCACCAGTGGACAGGGCAGCCTCTTGGCTCCACCCTGTGAATAAACAGGCAAGGGGACATCAGGAGAGATGAGCAGGAAGCAGAAGGGTGTGTCTGTTCCGTGTGACACTTCGGGATGCTGGCTGACAGCGGGGTCTATAATGAAGGCACAACATCTTTCCCTGACAGTTTGTTAATATGACCTCGTGTGTTCACGCATTTCACTCCCCAGTGATTAAAATCTCAGAGACTTCTGAAACAATAGTCATTTCTATTGGTTATATCATTGAAAAGTAATTCTAAGATGACACAGGAATTACCTTACGCATGCTGTGACATAGACACTTCATAAATGTAGAAAGAAGCCACTCATCTGACGGTCTTTACACACACACTTTGCATGTAGCGGTTGCCTGAGCAGTGTCCAGCATGTGCAGACATGTGCAGAAGCCCTTAGCACTGACTTAATATTAAATGTGTGTTGAGAACATTAAGAGAAAGTGATTCCATTTTTTAAAATTTTTTTTGTAAAGCATGCAATTGTAAGTCATTTTGTTGAGTGATCATGGAACTCTGATGGGCACTCTCGGAGATATTCTCAAACCATGAGACACAGCTGAATGAAGATGGTTGGTTGTGTCCATTGAGTTTGGAGATGAGCCTTACCCTACCTGCATTTGGACATGGTGACTAATTTGCAGGGTGAGATGCGCTGTGCTGCCTTGATACAAGTTGGGGCTCTCTTTGAACCCCCTCTTCCCTCTGTTTTTCTTCCTCATTCATCTCCTCCTTTTCCCCCCTCCTCTTCCTTCTCCTCTTCCTCTCTCCCCAGCCCTCTCCCTCTTCCCCTTTCAGTGTTTGCAAAATTTTATCACCGAGTCTGTAGCTTCAAGTTGGCTTTACAAACAAGTACATGGTTCCCGCACTGACAGCGGACTTCCCTGCATTCTACCGCCAGTCACTGCACCCCAATTTGTTTCTGTGATCATTTCCTACAGGAATAAAATCCAAGGGTCCACACTGCTAGCAGTCTGCACTGATTATTCTCAATGTAGACATTTCAGTTATTTCCAGCACTGAGTGTCTCAAACCCCGGGAGTTTCTTGACAATGAAAAACATGGAAAGCACATTCCCCCTCATAACAGCTGAAAGCGCTTAGTAAGGCTTCCACAGGACACATAGAAACAGGTAGAATGTTTGACAAAACCGTTTGAATACTCTTGGCTTTCCTTAGTGTGTAAGAGAAAACTTGATTTGGAAAAATGAGCTGAAGAAGTGCTTTAAGGGGTGTTTTAGTAGCAAGTGTGGTGTTTCGCAGCGTATTCATGCTTGTCTGTGTGGACTACTTACGATGTTTGTGTTCCCTGAGGGATTATTTAGCCAATTTAAGGTGCTTACTAAGTTTTTATTTGATGCGGGAAGGCTGGAGGAGAGGGAATCTTTGCGAGTTGATTCCTTTGCCCATTTCCGAGTCAACACGTTTCGTTTTGTTTCAGCTGATGACCATGAGTTAGTTTTTCAAAATAAAAGATCTTCTCTTCTTTCGACTGTGGACATTTCAGACCATTGCTATTAAGTCTACCTAGTCCATACGGTAGGCAGTAGCTTCAGAAAGAACCGGGACATTTACCCTAAGTCAAGACCATTAACACACATGCATCCTGTTTCCAAACAATTTCAATGTAAATATGGTCAGGTTAGATGAATTCATAGTAGAATTCTCAGTGTCTGTGGGGTCCATTGGGTGGCCAATAAGGACTCCCTGCTTGGCTCATCTCTGTGAAACAGAAGCAATGGTTTTATGTCACCTGCTGGCCACTAAATGAAGAAGTATGTCCAGATCCCATGGAGTGTTTCTAGCAGGAAGCACACACTCAGCCACATGCTTTCCATGGCCCCAAGGAGCCCGCTAAAGGAGTGAACTGTGGTCTGAAGGACTTTTGTGCTACAAGGTGGCCCTGCTTCTGCCTGCAAGGTCAGTGTAACCAGCCACCCTTTTCATTTGGACAAAGTTATCATGTGTCTTAGTCTCTGTTCTATTGCTGTGAAGAGACACCATCATCAAGGCTCGTCATATAGGAAAACATTGGATTGGGGGATTGCTTACAGTTTTAGGGCCTTAGTCCATTGCTGTCACGGTAGGGAATATGGTGGGAATGAGCTTGACAACAGTCAGGTGTGGTGCTAGAGAAACAGCTGAGAGCTGGCACATCCTGATTTGTAGGCAGGGAGGGAGAGGGGTGGGGAGGAGGAGGAGAAGAGGAAGAGGAGGAGGGGAAGAAGGGAGAGAGGAGAGAGAAACTAGCCAGTCAGCCTGCCATGTGCTTTTAAAATCTCAAAACACAGCCCCAGGGATATACTTCCTTCAACAAGGCCACACCTCCTAATCCTTTTAATCTTATCAGAATTCCACTCCCTGGTGACTAAAGATTGAAACTTATGAACCTTAGGGGGAGGAGGGTTCTCATTCCAAACACACTGTGCACAATGGGATTTTCCACATCAGCTGCTTTTACTATCAGAAGTTTGGAAAGTGCCCTTAATTTTCAGGTGATCTTTATGGATCTGAAGAGAGTGTGAGCTCTTCAGAGTACCTGTGAGGGCATCATGGTGGTCCTTGCTCCAGGGGTTGTGGGAGAGCAAGTAAGGCTGATAGCCATATGCCCTCAAAGCTCTGTTTTATCCTGGAAAGCTATCCATGGGCCCAGAGATGATTATCAGTAAGATTTAGCATTTGCAGCAATTTGGAGAATAAATATTGATAAGGTAGGGCTAACGATGACAGGAGTATAAATCAAAGGATGCAGCACTGGGGGATAATGGCAAAAGGGTCCGGAGTTCAAGTCCACTTTAGGGTACATGAGGACCTCAGAACCAAACCAAACAAAGAACAACATAAGCCAAGTGGACAGTCTAGGGACAATTATCTTTTCAGGACCATGTCTGAAGTCATGGTAACTGAATAACAGTGTTACCATGACAGGTGGCATTCAGAGAGATTGAAGGGAAGTTTACAATCTTCATATTTGATCCCTAATCTTTTCACACATAATGTATTGTCAAATAAGATGTGTTAAGTTATTTTTTAAAGTAAAATTCCTCCTGAAGAATTGCATGAATAGGGCCTGGAGAGATAGCTCAATGATTAAGGGTTCTTGAAGCTCTTGTGGAGGATTAGAATTTGATTTCTATCTCCTACGTCAGTCTCTCACAGCTGCCTGTAATACCCGTTCAGGGGGTCCCATGCTCTCTTCTGACCTCTGCAGACTCCTGCATGCATATGCACATACACACATACAGGCACACAAGTAAATAATAAAATAAATACTTAAGAGAGAATGTAATGAATGAAGGTTTTCATTAAGAGACGATAAAAGAAACAAAATAAGCAGTTGTAAGTCTTCTATGAATTAGCCCATTTATGTTGCTAGAATATCAGAGACTGGGTAATTTGTAAATTACAGAAACGTGTTTCTCACTGTTAGGAAGTCAATGTCTTTTGAATGCAGAATGTTCCCCACAGCCTCATGTGTTCTTTGGATATTTGTTTACCAGTTGGTGGCAATGTTTGGGAAGCTTTGAGATATTAGGAGGTGGATCCTTGCTGGCGGAGATGGCTCTCTGGGGGGCAGGGCTTGATTGTCATCCAGTCGCACTTCCAGCTGGGTTTCTGGCAGTGCGACAGGCAATTCAGTCAGTCACTTCAGTCCTGTAGCAATGACCTCACCACCAGAATGGGCTGTGTCAACTGTGAGCAAGCACAACCCCCAACCCAGTTGCTTTTGGTGGATGTCTTATCATAGCTATGAAAAAGGGTGTGACTGATCCACTCCTTATTTCCAAGATAAGGGTGCAGCCTGGGCCAGTCCCAGGTGCAGGGGAGGCGCTCTGCTTCCAGGAGGGTGTCTTGCATGAGGACACGCGTTCTGTTCACATTACCCAAGCCTTTCTTAAGGACCTGAGTCCCATCTGCAGGGCTGTGTTGTCATGGCTTAGAGCCTTCTTGAAGGCCAACTTGATCACTCCATTGCTCTGGTGATCTTGTTGCCTCGGGCCTTTCAGGGTTCACATTCAGAAAGTTGTGTTCTGTGTCCACTATAAACCTACGGAGAGTGTTTTGAGTTAGCCTTTAGTGACTGCTTCCTGATTGTACACAAAAAACAAGCCCCCCATTCATCTGTATCCCTACTGTATGTGTTCAAGGGTCACATGGCTGTCTCCAGTTGGTGGTTACACGTGGTTAAAAGGTGTATAGATACAGTTATGACACCTTGAGATCACATCGGCTCCTGCCCTCTTCCTGGCCCCGTGTCTGAGCCACACAGGTATGTTCCTCTTGAACATTTTCCCCCTTGTATTCTATAAAAAAACAAACAAAAAAAACCCCACAAAAAACAAAACCAATGGTCTTTGTCCCTTCTCTGGTGACACTCTGAAGCAGACTTGCTTTTTGGTTCCACTTGTTCCTGCCAAGCAAGTGTACCTAAGGGTGGCACTTAAAGACCAGCAAAGTGCACATAACCTCAGGTCAGGTCTCCTACCCTCCTCCCCTTGCTTGGATACCAGATAAATTGTCTCATTAGAAACAAAGTGGGCTGCTAATTCTTCCTTGCTGTAGTCTTTTATCCTTTCACACTTGTTTCTTGAGTACTGTACTTGTAGGTAGTGACTCCCCCAGACCTTGGCCCAAGGGTAACTGCTTCTTGCTTCATCCCCAAAGACTCCTTGTGATGCTCTTGACCTTGAGAGTGGATAGCTAGCAAAAGATGTCCTCACATTGCTGCCAACCATTTTGGGCTTCTGTGATTTGGAAATGAACTCAAAAAGGGTGTTATAGTGTTGTGGTACCTACAGCTCTTCACACTGTGAAGCTGCAATTCTTGGACTGTGTACCCTTCCCGAACTCTCTCAGCTGCTTCGGGAGGTCCACACTGTGTTCTACACCATGCACCACAGCTGCAACTTATGGTTGGAAGACACTTGGAGCTCAGTTTGTATGTGTGCATATGTGAGCGTGTCCCACAGAACTGCAAGTTTGCTGCTGAATCATTAATCATATGATTAGATGTTGATAAAAAATTGAGGATGGGACATGGCCCTGATAACCCATGTAACTGGGGGAAGAACACTGAAAGCAAATGAATGGCCCAAAGATCACCTGATTGAAATCTCAGTGGTACAGGTATTGTGCAACCTGAATGGAAAAGAGTGAGTGACAGGGAAAGTGAAGACCACACAAAAGCTACGGAGAACTTCCGTTTCTGCATTTCAGGTGAGGCATTTCCATTTCCCATCTATTTTTCTTCTAACTATAGAAATCCACAGGAACAAGTCACCCAGTGCCCCATTCCGACTCAGATGGCATTTTTCAATAAGGGCACTGTTTCTTGCAGGGAATATCACATCTCACTAATTGTCCTGCAAATCCCTTTCTTAATTAAAATTAAAATCTTCATCCTAACGACTGACGATGCTGCTTGGGAGTGTTCTTTAGAGGCTGATGCTGTGGGCACAACTTCTCTTATCCTTTGGAGGAGTAACTCTGGTGAGGAAAATTTACAGCAATTGATTTTGTTTTGTTTGTAGCTGTGGCCATAAAAACTCTCAAGCAAAAGTAAACAGTACTCATGGGGCAGAGCATGGTGGTGCATGGGCTCACCGTACGCTTTATGGTCCTGACGATGCGGACTTGAGAACAAGGTGTAATGGTTCCGATTGTACCATTTGTCTGTGCTTTGGGCTAAGTCGCACGCTCCATTGTGCCTAGTCTGGCTACGGTGGGGCTGTATTTAATTCTCCGCTTGGTTACCCAGTCCCCGAAAACAGCAAGTGAGCTTCTCAAGCGTCAGGTACCAGCCCTGAACAACACATTAAATACCAGAGATGTCTGAGTAACCGTAGCGGTGGGAAAATCTCTTGCAGTCTCGTTCTTTGTAAGGGGTTGAAGGGAGGGGGGTTAGCAAACGGGGAAGAATGGACTTTGTCATGTGCAAATATGGTGACCATAAATGGTGCTGGGGGCCGTGCCATTGTCCTCTGAGTCTGCCATGGGAGAAAGCGGGCCAAGGGGAAGAAAGACACGTTTGATAGAGTTGTGAAGAATGTTTGAATGGCGACTGGGTGTTGGGCATTGTCTTGCAGTGACCTCAATTCGGTACAGTAGAGACCCTTGAAGGCACTGTCTGAAGTCACAATACTGCCATTCTCCTCCGTTTAGTAAAAGGGATTAGTTAAAAGGGTGGCGTTCCGTGCCCAGAGTTCCAACTATTCCATGAAACAAAAGGCCCGAAATGTTTTTGAAGTTATTTTTAATTGAGTTGAACTAATTTAATAAAGGTCCTACGGAGGAAAAAAAAATAAAGGAATGTGATTGTTTTATGATTCCTCACAGATGGAGTGGACATTTATAGCTTGCTTTTCCTTTAGTGTTCCAGAGAACAGTAGCCCCATTTACAGCTACTGTTAGCAATTTAAAACTGCTCCAAAATGAAGTCTTTCAAGAAGTTGACAGCTTATAAATAAATCTGTCTGATAAAACTGAACATAAACTGCATCTGTGGTTAGTTTGCCAAAATTAATTCTACATTTAATTAGAGATAGCAGTCAAACATATTTAATAAAAAACAGTCTTGGAGAGTAAATCAAATGAAGTCAGTTTTTCGCAGACGTTAAGCTTTTTTTTTTTTTTTTTGGAAGAGTGATGAAAAGACCTCACCTCTCTGATTCCCAGTTCTGTGGCACTGTGAGCTCCAGGGAGCCTGTGGAAGCCAATGAGCTCCACTCTGCTTCCAAAGGTTCCTCCATCAGCTAGGGTAAAGAGAGAAAATGATCATTTTGCAATTTCTCTATATTTCATCATTGTATTTTACCTTGATACCCTAAATATTAAACTCATAGGTCATAGGCATATTATCATTAATAATTCTAGAGGCCAGCTGACTTGATACAACTGCTTTATATATATGCAAGTATGTGAAATTCGCCTTTAAAGGGCTTTAAGATTTCTCTGAAAATCTTGACTTCTTTATAGATAGAGAAATATATGACAGATGGATAGATAGATATATGGATGGATAGATAGGTAGGTAGATGGATGGATGGATGGATGGATGATAGGCTTCAGTGTCATTTCTTCCCAGGTAAAGACTTTGGGCCATCTGATTTGCCTAATAAATATCTGTTGGTGGCATGCTGAAGGGTTGTGTAAACCTGGACACACACACACACAAATCCCAGGTCTATCCCCAAGCAGCAGATACTGTTTTACAACAGAAGTGACTGACAGTTCAAAGAGCAAACCAGCAGATCTCCAAACATTGAGAAATTCAACCAAGTCCAAAGTACTGGGTGAAGTTTCCACACAACAATAGAAACGAACATAAAAATCCCACATGGTGATAAAAAGCCAGGAGCATACAAGAATCCATACAGGGACTAAAGACAACTTAGCCAAAATTGCATTTGTTTAAGAAGTGTGGTATTTCTAGGAATGTTGGAAGTTGAACAAACACTGTCCTATATATTATGGGAGATAAAACAGCTATACTTAGCTAACATCAAATAGTTTGGATTAGAAGTTAAACATTTATTTATGGAGCTTAATGTGACAGTCATAGGATGATTAATCTAGACTAAATATGTTCCCAGATAGCTACTTGCTTTGCTGTTGTGTAGTTTTAATGCTACTTCTGATTAAAATGCACCAGGCCTTAGTTGCTTTCAGTTGCTTTAATACCATTTCGATTTTACACATTCAGTATCCTTCCAGAAAAATAGGTTTTGAGAACACATTAATTTACCTTCTCAGTAACTTCATCAAAATTTCAATGAAAGTTTTTTTTTAAGGAAAACAGACATAAAAGTAATGCACACTATTCTTAAAGTTAAAAGAATTTATCATAATTTTGAGGCTTGCCCCCCACACATGTAGCATAGATAACATTCTAGGAAAATGTATAAAATGCAGAATGCTGATCTACCAGTTGCTTTTAATTCTGCCATGGAATAATGATGCTTAGAGGCTGATATGTTATAGTTGCTTCATAATTTATTGCAGTATACCTCAGTGATAGGCAATATGTAGAAAAGGTAAGTTTTAAAAGTGGATAAGCCAAAACAAGTGTTAATTGGTTCAGGTTCAATTATACTTTACTGGCTAAGTCATTAATAACGAGAGTGGCCAATCTTCCTCACTAGATGGTAGGTAGCAGATGAAAATCAGACAGACGTGTGCATGCATGTGCACACACACACACACACACACACACACACACACACACACACACACACATACATGTACACAACGTATACATGTGACCCACAGGAATGATGACTTTAATTAATGATTTCAAACTAGGTAGAAAAAAACTCTTGTTTCTTTATCATTAAAAAATTAGAGTACGGAATATTGATGCAGGCTTATGGATAAATAGATGTCCAATTCATGTAGTAAAAATAAATTAAGAAGCATCAATATTTTTGTCATGCTGTGTGTCTAACAGAACTTAGAAAAAACAGCTTTAAATTGTTTTAATTTGACAGCTTGATTTAATTTTTAAATGAAGAGTTGTAGAATTTTGGGTTAACAGTTCACTTGGTCCCTTGTGGCCATAGTGGGCCATTCTTTCAGCAGCTGAGCTGGTACTGGACAAGCCACTTTACCTGGTTTAAGCCAAGGCATCCCTTAACCCTTAAAAAGGAGGTGCTGACCAGATCTTCTCTACAGCAACATCTGGGCTTAAAGTTCTATGATCAAAGAAAGCATCCTGTCACCTTAAACATATCCTCACCTTCCTTTACAGTTTTGTTTAACCTCATGTTGTAACGTTTAATGCAACCATTTGGTGTGGAAGGTAGACACTGGTAACATCTGGGAGTCACTGTAGATCTTGCTGACCTTCAGATGTAAAAGATAAATGGCAAAGTTGAGTCTCTTAAGACGCCATTGCTTTCAAGACAATAATGTCTCTGCTCCAGAAACTCTGCTGGGAATAAAACTTGCCAACCCCTATGACAGGGTTGAGATCTTATTAAGAAGACCCAATTGAGTTTATTTAGTATATAACACCAATGTATATGCTAGGTGACAAAGTAAAACTCTCTGAATAAAAAGCTCCTTGTTCCTTGAAGTTGATATGCTGGAAGTATCAGCTCAGGGCCTTGAAAACAGCCCTCCAGACATGAATGCTTCTGCCTCTGCCTCACTTGAGTTCTCATTTTCTCTAGCTACTTAACCCAAGTCTCCTGTGATAGACAGCCCATCTCCTCCTGTCTCCTGTCACAGATCCACTTATCCCAATGATAACACCGGTTATCTTAAAACCATGTAAATCGGTATTTCTGGAGATACGGCTCAATGGCTAAAGTACTAGCCTTACAAGCATAAGACCTGGATGCAACCCCCAGAACCCATCTCAATGAGCTGATATGGTGGCACAGGCTTGTAATGCCACTGCTGTAGAGGCTGGGACAAAGAGACACCTAAGCCTCACTGGCAAGCCAACCTAGTCTACTGGACAGTCTCTAGGAAGAGGGAGAACCCTTGGGTCACAAAGAAGGCAGAAGGTGCTTGAGGAACCACATCTAAGCTCTGGCTTCTATGCACCCATGCCCACACTTACACACGCACATACACACATTCAGAAGCAAGCGCACAAATCCCTTTCAAAGTATCTCTTTATATAAACTAGTTATTTCTTTTAATTGCCGTGTGTGTGTGTGTGTGTGTGTGTGTGTGTGTGTGTGTGTGTGTGTGTGTGTGTGTGTGTGTACATGCAATAGTTGGCTGCAGTACGACCGCTGACTCTGAATACCTGAATCCAGACAAACTAGACCTTTATCCATCTCATCCCTGCAGAGCCCCCTCCTGCCTGCCATGTAGCCTGAAACAGCTTTTCACAGCCTGCGGAGCCCACCTCAAGCACACCATGCCATTTGTAGCATTGCATAACCTCAACTACCTATGGCTCATATGCAGAGATAAATGAGCATTTATTAAAGGACCTCTTCTGTGAAGTGGTCCTTCTCTAAGCATAACACTTCTCCCCACATACTGTGGTATAAACCGTCTACCTAGAATTGGGATCCCCCGTCCCCTACCCCCATAACTAGTCACTTCTTGGATGCCTTTTTAAAATCCATGTTTTAAAACTACACCACCAAGCAGGGATATCTGGTGGCAACGTGAGTGTTGACCAGTGAGAGTGACGTACAAGTCGCAGATAAGTCCCACTGTGCTGTCCCCATGGTCTGCAGTCCTGATTTCCTTGACACACAGCCTTTTTTGAATTCTAATAATATGTCTCTGCATTGTTACTCAGTAAAAATATAGTTTTCAGAATTCTTGATTTTTTAAATATTTAAATATTTCTAAGTTATTCTTGAGGATTTTCAAAGTTTATGTATTTAATGTAGCATTCTGAATTGCTGTTAAGAATGTTGACTTTAAATCACCAGTTTGAAGCTTAACTTCAGTCTTCACTTTGCTACGTCTGTGTGTATATGTATTTATTTACATCTGAAAAGTACCTTTCAAAGGGAAGTATCGCTTTATATAAATTAGTAATTTCTTTTAATTGCCTCCAACATTTTGGTCTCATGTGGATTTTTGAAGTTGCTTGCACCTTTGATGTTTTATTAATTATTTCCAAGGTAGCTTCCTTTCCAGGGTGAAGCATACATATTGATTTTGCGTATGATGAGGACTGAAATTTCTATCTTGGCACCGATACTTCTTGCAATCATATCTAGAAAGGGCTTGATCGTTTTTTAAGCAAGTCTCCAACAGCTAACTGTTGGCTGCCAACGTTCCATTTAGATAAGTGAAGAGGGTTTAGAAATCACACATTCCATGTGTGATGGGAAAAACCCAATATAATGTATTAAAGATGCAGGCTTTGGAAGGAAAACAAGGAGCGTCTTGAGGACTGTGCGCCAGTCTTCAAAGGTTTGCAGTCAGGTTTGGTTCAGAAAAGCCCTTGGATGTGTTGGAAGCAGAGCTTGGAAGGGACTTGTGGTGTGTCGGGAAATTACCACAGTGAGCCTTGGTTCCACGTAGAGTGCAAAGCCGACTGTGGTTGCATGACAAAAATTGGTCTGTGTCGTTTGCCACTGCCAATCTTCCTGATTGATTCAGACTGTCGAGCCATAGCTCTCATATGGTGCTCCATATTGATTGTTAAAATCTGCAGAAATGAATTATTTGGCGTGTATATTTTTTTCCATCCCATTGGCTAATTTTCCCGTGTCAAAGAGTTTTTAAAATATTTGACCTTCCTTCTCAGTTCTTGGTTGTTATCATGACTGGAAGGAAATGGTGTGATACGGCTGCTTTTTCATTAGGCCTGAACAACGTTGCTGCAATGTAATTCACAAGGGGTGATGTGGAGAGCCCATCCCATTAGACAAGTCACTGTGCCGAGCAATCTCAGCAAGTCAGTGCTTCTATTTCTAGGGATGATTTAGATTTATTTTAGAAGTAAATGGCATCTACACTTGAAGAGAGAGAACAAGAAACCCTGTGCCAAACCCAGCCCTCTGGAAGAGCTTGATGGCTTCCCAGTGGTCGTGAAAAGGCGGGACAGAGGTCTGGATTTTCTATTCTTTCTTTCTTTTTTTTCTTGTAGCATTCATTTGCAATTGATTGAAAGTGAAAATTCTTCAGGATTTTTCAAATTGAAAAGATTGTGCTTGCTTGGAAGGGACAGGTGACACGGAGAGCTTCCTTTAAATTGCCTACAATGCCAGAATCATTATAGAGGAAGCGATGAGAACGCTGGCCCGTGCTGTTGGAAAGAACCCACAGAAGAATGGAAACAGATGGTATTATCATTCTGTCCCAAGAACTGTGTGCTTGCTTTTTGGTCAGAGTCTGATTGAAGTTTCTGGAATTATTGAGTGGATAGATAATAGAGAATATGAAAGTGGGTGCAGAGAGGCCGTGCCAGGTCTTTAATTCTCACTTAAACAAAACTGTCCCCTCATTCAACAGACCCAAGCTTGGCTTCTGAGGCTTCATAAGGTCAATCCCACTCCAAAAATTAAAAAAAGGACAAGAAAAGAAAAGAAGAGAAATCAACTTCTTTTAGGTGATGGCTACTATTTTAATTAGAGGAATATTTAACTCTAGGTTTTGAAAGATGAAAACAATCATCTTAATGGTTTCTCTGGTGTCTCAGATGACACAAACCACATAAACTGCCAAGGCGAGGGGGAGGGGCCTATCTCAGCAGGCTGAGTTAAATGAAAGTTTTAAGCACTTTCATTTCCCATCTCTGGCAGTCTTGCACCCTGCTTCCTTCCTCCACACTCAGTCCTTTCCAGAACCTTCTCTGTCCCTCCTCCTCACTGCTAACTACATTTCTTCTGATTTGCTACCAAAAGGGATAGAGAGAGGGGACAGCATCCTATTTCTGTGTGCAGACATGTTTGTGTTGGGATCATTAATCGGGTATTGTGTTTGCATCCCTGTATCTTTACAAGTGGCAACCTGCGAAGATGTAAAGAGTTTCAGCAAAGCCCCACATACTCCCCAAGCTCAGGCCAGGCCACCCCACAATTATTTTCAATTCGCTTCCTGTAGAGGGGCATCTGGGCTCTGGATTTGCTTCTTCCCACTATATCTGTTTGAGAAGGAAAATGTACTTCAAACATATTTTGAAAAGTACAACTTTATTAAAAACATGTTTCTTTAAGACTGATTGTCAGTTTAGAATTAGTCTATAGCTTTGTAGTGACTAACTTAACAATTAAATATTGTTGTTACATCCCGCATGAAGGCATGGAGTCCTCAGACCTTGGATCATGGCCTTTTGACATGATAAAAGGGGATTTTTACCTTATTTAGTCATTTTTTTCAAAAGAAATAATTGACAAATATACTCTTAATTTTCTACTTGTGTGTGATTTTTAAAAATGAGGAAAATCTGCAAGCCCTGTTTCTAACTGGCATAGACTATTAATAAAATTAAAGGTCTATCAGTGGGGAGCTGGCAAATTTATGTTTACAGAGAGGAAAAACAAGCAAAGAAATCTGAAGAGTAGAAGTGGACTTTCCCAGGTCATGCAGTAGAGTCAGAAATAAGTTATGATTGACATGAGAGATGTAGAAAAATGTCTCAGATAAACACTGAGAGCAATTCAAGAATTAGATGAGCATTAAATCATCTTCAGTGCTGAGTTTATCAGTTCTTAGCTGCTGTATGGAAAAGCTGTGACAGTGAACACACAAGAAACAAGGTGCCTCAGGCTCACAGTTTTGGTGACTCTGGTCCGTGGTCTAGTGGTTCATTGGTTGCAGGGCTGTGGCAAGGAAGAAAGCATGATGGAAACCAGCGGGCAGTTGTCAAAACTGGGAGGGAAGAGAGAAAGGGGAAGAGGCCGGAGCCCCACCGTCCCTCCTTGAGCATAAAACCCCAGTGACCTAAGGTCCTCCCACTAGGGTCTGCCTCAGAAGGGTTTCACCATTCTGGGAATGGAACAGTTAACATACAAACCTTGTGGGGACATTAAATTTCTATAGTGTGGCATATGCAATCAAGTTTTGTTCGCAGGGAAACAAACAAACAGTGAAGACTCCTTAAATTGAATGTTGAGCTCTCTTTTTGAAAATATAATTTACAGAAATAAACATTGAGCCTGACACCAGGTTTGTGTGGGAGTAAGGTAAATTTGGGCTAAGTGACTGATGTGCTGTTTGGGTGTAAACATTCGATTCCATATTGCAACTGTCTGTCAGGACTCAAGTCATTAATCAAATAGGTACCCAGATGTACAGCACTGTTTAACTCTATTTAATGCAGTTAGTTTTCTAATCATCTCTGGGAATTGTCCAGGTGCAGGTGGTAGCTGTGTTTTCCCTCTGATTTTAGATTCTAAAATCATCCTTCGTTTTCTAAAACATTCGAATCTGAGTGCACAGATTTGATATGATCTACCAGGTCTGGTATCATTTGTGGTATGCTGTCAATGTGCAATCCACAACTCCTGGATGGACGGGAGTACTGAAAGCAGAAGACAGCCACGAGGTATGCTCTTCCACATTAGCTGGTGGAAGTCATGGAGTGTTCACTTTCCTGCTTGGAAATATCTGCAAATTCTTAAGTAAACTGAATTCTTAAAAACAGGTAGGTAGTATCATTCCTTTAAGGCATCTTTTAACTTATGTGCTGATCTCTGAAGAAAGAGAGGGTAAGGACACCCTCACTAGGCAGCAGGTTTTCAGTATCTCTACTGTAAAGTTTAATATCCAGAGAACTGTTATTTAAAGTTTTATCATCTTATGTGTATGGGGGCCTTGACAACATGTCTATCTATGTACCATGTGCATGGTGCCTGAAAAATCCAGAAGAGGGTGTCAGATCTCCTGGGAGTAGAATTCACCGTGATTGTGAGCTGTCCTGTGGTTGCTGTGTAACCAGCCTGGGTCCTCTGGAAAAGCAATCAGTGTCCTTCACCACTGAGCAGTCTTTCCAGCCCCATGTGAATCAATTGCATTCCAAATCCCACAGTTTTAAAACTTAAAAAGTCTCATCTAGGTGTGGTTATGCTCATCTTTAATCCCAGCACTCAAAAGGCAGAGGCAGGCAGATCTCTGTGAGTTCAAAACCAGCCTGATCTATAGAGGGAGTTCCAGGACAGCCAGGGTTACACAGAGAATGCCTGTTTCAAAAAAGAAAAAACAACAACAACAACAAAAAAAAAAAAACAAAGCAAAACCCAAAAAATAAGTAAACGAAACCCAAAACAACAACAACAAACAACCTTACAAATCCTGTTGCTTTGAAAAAGAATGTCTGATTTTTCCATGAAAATGTCATGATTGATTCACTGTGAAAAGTCATACTGAAAAGAACTGAGCTGTGAAAAAAAAAATTAGAAAGGGAGAGAAAATAACCCTAGATTATCCCTCAAAGTTAACTTGTGAGGATTGTGTCAGGAATCTATCAGGAAGCTTTGAGAAGTGTTCCACCATTTTACACTGTTTATCTGCTGTGAAAACTCCCAAGTCAGAGCAAGAGCAAAGAGAGCAAACAGTGTTGCCTACTCATAGTCTCATAGATAGAGTGTTCTGTCCTTTCCCCTTAGCAGACACTGTAAGCAGTGGTGATGAGAGCTTATGCCAGGGAAAAGGGTTGAGTCTGAATCCTTACTGGAAAATTCTGGTTCCCAATATAGACGCTTACTAGAAAACTACAGAAGGCCCTTCAGGGACCTTGACAAATTTTCATGGGTTCACACGGCTCTCACTTCTGGCTAGCAGTTTTATTGAAATGCCTGCAAATCAAGGGAAGGGAGCTATAAATACATTCTCTTGTCATCTTCAGAGCAATGACAGTTACCATCCATGTAAGATGGTGGCTGTTTCTACAGACACAAAACCATGAGTCTGCAGTGTAACTTAATGCACAGGGAGGGGTCAGGACCACAAGGGTTCACACCACAGTCACCCCTGGCCTCTACAGTCTCAACCTCCTTGTTGTCCTTTTTCTCCTTCCTTCCTTCCTTCCTTCCTTCCTTCCTTCCTTCCTTCCTTCCTTCCTTTCTTCCCTCCCTCCCTCTTTCCTCCCTCCCTTGTTGCTGGAATTCTCTTTCCAGCCTGGTACTGCTGCTTCAGCCCCAAATGAACACACATAGACGCTATATTAATTATTCAACTGTTGGTCAATGGCTTAGGCTTCTTACTGTCTAGCTCTGTCTTAATTATTAACCCATTTCTATTAATCTAAGTATTTCCATGTGGTCTTAGCTTACCTGAGAAGGGTCCCGACCTCTTACTCCTTCCTCTGCTATATGGCATCTCATTGTGGTCTCTCTCAGCCTACTTCCCCAGAATTCTCCTCGTCTCCTAGCCCCGCCTATCTTCCTGCCTCCATTGGCCAAACAGAGTTTTATTCATCAACCAATAAGAGAAACATATACAGAAGGACATCCCCCATCACTCCTCTCCTTCCTTCCTTTTATTGTTCTTCTAACAGGATGCTTGTTGACTGACAAATTAAACTTGAACTCTTTGATGTCGGAGCTGGGTGAGCTAGCCCCCTCCAAATGCACCTGCCATTGCTTCTTCTGGAATAAACATTGTAGCTGGAAGGCTTGCCTGTGGTCAAGTTCCTCTGTGGTTCTCAGGACTGATTCATTCATGTGCCATTGACAGTGTTAAATGGAGGAGAGCATGGGATATCAGAACAATGCCTCTCTCACTGGCTTTTTCTACTCTACCTCACGTAAGTGCTATTACACACTTTGGGTTAGCGAGCAAGTCAGGGTGCCTTTATTCTGCCCCAACATTCTCTGTGATGTCTTCATGTTTCCACATGTTCCTCATGTGAGGTAAGACTTTAAGACGTCACTTGTGGAGATAGAGAGATGGCTCAGAGCTTAAGCACTCTTAAGTACACTTGCTTCTCAGATAAGATATGAGTTTGATTCCCAATCCCCATATTGCTCAGCTATAGGATCTGACACCATGTTCTGGCATCCTTAGGCACTGCACACAAACCCACCCACCCACCCACAATACACCCCCCACACACACCCCTACACACAGAGAGAGGGAGAGACTATATATAATTAAAGGTAAAATAAATTTAAAGAAATCCAGTGTGATGATGACTTCACAATAGGAGCAGCTGAATCATTGTATGTGCAGGTAATGTTTTTCATGCATCTTTTAAGATGTGTGATCCATTTTATTACGTTATAATTTATTTGACTCTTTGGGGATAGTAGTGGTTTGCATACCCACATCTCACAGAAAATATGGTAAAATGGTACTAGCAGACAGAACCCTGGAGTAGACCTGAGTGCCTATGGTGACATTCCTGTCACCGAAGAGTTTAGGAATCTGAGTAAAGAGTGTTGCTTTCCACTGTGTCACTGTGTCAAATGGGCAGTTTGCACAGGGCAATTTCTCTTCTCAAAGCTGTGAGCCTGTGGTGGCTCTCTGTCCCCCGACCCACCCTGTTCTCTGAGTTCTTGAAGCAGCCTGCCAACACTGGTCTCAGTTCTCTCTGACTGAAACTGTGGTTATCATCCGCTCCATAAATTGTGATTATAGTTAATGACAGGTACTTTGTCATGAGATCTTTATGTGGCAAACTTTCCCCCCTCTCTCCTGCAGGAGCACACATTTCAGTAATAGCCACTGTCACAGGGGGTTTGCCCCTCCTCTCACCAAGCAATGCCCTCTCACCAAGCAACTTTGTTACCAGAAAGTCCACTGGAGCGGTCTCTGCTCCCTGCCTCCTCCTTTCTCCTGCCTCTCAACACATCACAGAAGAGTTGTCACAGCTGTTTGAAGTGTTGATAAACTAATCAAATTCCATTGCAAACTTACTTAGATCTCCTGTCATTTGATCCAGAAGAGAAGATGCAGAACACGGCTCGCTCTTGACTGAGCATCAGGAACCCGGACCCCAGTCCGCATTTCAGCCTCTTCTGGTCCTTAGTCCTTCCACGGCGACCTTGTGCCTTATGCTGTCATCTCGTGGTTCACAAGATGCAAGGATGGTGGCTGTGCGCATGGGTGGGAGAGAACCCTGCCTGGTTCGAGATGCCGTCATACATTCAGTGCCTATCACTTTGTTCCTGTGAATGTTAGTCACGATGTGGCCTCACTAAAGGTTGTCTTTGTGGAGCTTTTTGTTTTTCCCCTAGTTCAGTTGTTCACTGCATATTTATGGAGCACTGGCAAAGAAGTAGAGGGTGTGAGTCACAAAAGTAGCACGTTTGGTCCATTTGCCATTGAAACTTGTATCTGTTGGCTTTCATGAGCCATTTATTTCTGTAATGGAGACATCAATAGCTGTCCACCAGGCAGTGCAGGGGAAGTTTAGTGGAGGGCCTTCAGAACAGAATAGAGGCGATTGCCATTAGCACCACTATTGTGTGAGGCTATTGGTTGGGGTCCTGCTTAGTTGTCTCCACAGCGTTGCTACTGGCTAACAGTATTTGAGGTATAATAGATTCAGCAACATAGATGCAACTTTGTTACCAGAAAGTTACTTATTCTTTTTCTGCAGGCTTGAATAGAAATATCTGTCTAGCTTGTTGTAATTAGGGTCAAATGACTGCAGAATAAAATAAAGAGCATTTATAGCATAGTGCTTACCATGCAAACATGTTTGATCTCAGGAAACCCAAACAATGAGTATACTTTTGTTCTATGTGGGATGCATCTGTGGAAGGTACTCCTGGTGAAACCCTGGCTAGGTGATCATAGAGGAGCTACGTGGGATAATGGGAGGGTATACTGTCTTCTGTTTACTTTGTGTGGTCTATGTGTGTATAAATGTGTGGGCATGTATGTGTGATTTGTTGTGTGTAGGTGTACCTATCCATGTGTGTATGAACATGTATGTGTGGACATGTATGTGTACAGGTACACATACACCTCTGTGCATGTGTGTGGCGGCCAGAGGTCAGTCTTATGTGTCTTCCTCAACTGCTGTCTGACGTTTATTGATTTATTTATTCACTGATTGATTGATTTTGTGTGTGTTTATGTGTATGTGAATCTTTTTTGTTTAAGAGAGGGTCTCTCACTGAGTGTGGGCAGCACCGATTCAGTAAGACACACTGGACAGCAAGCTCTGGGTTCTTTACTGTCTCTGCTTCCCTAGGCCTAAAGCCACATGCATGCATGAGCTTTACCTGGCTTTTTATGTTGGTATGATGATCCAAACATGGGTCTTCATGCTTGTGTAGCAAGCACTTTGCCTACTGAGCCACAAGCCAGTCCCACTACAATGTCCCCAAACTTGACTGTGTGTGCATTGATAAAGCTGTAGCTGGAAATCTTTGAGCTGTAAACCTAAGATTTTTTTTCATCCAAACACGAAGTATATCTAAAATTCTCAGTGATGTATTCTCTAGCTCTATGACTTAAATTGCATTCTTGATTATTTTTTCAACAGTATATAAAAATGAAATGGGACCCCCTAACTCCACAAACTTGCTGATGTATGAAAGTGACTAGGTAGTCCTCCACAGCCCTGTATATTTCACCGCCCCATTGCCTCAGTTAAGTACACTGTATTTTAGGGTATTTATTGCCCGCCTTGTTCTTCCACCTACTTCAGTCTCTGCTGCAGACAAAACTATAGACTATGGAGTATTGTTTTACTAGGGTCCGGTCAAAAGGCTCCATCAGCCACATTTCCCCTTTGTTCGCATGTTTATCTGAGATGAGAGATAGCTGATTGATGATATTGCCTAATCTAGCTTTATTCAGAACTGTGACCTTAGGCGAGGGCGAGGGGGGGAGGGGGTGGCCAGGGAGAGCCGGGACAGCATAAACATACACACAGAGTGTAAATGTAAAGAACAGGGTCTCTGTTACAACTGCTGGAGAAATCTCTGCCAGTGCTGTTGAGGACAGTATGAGATTAGTGTTGGGGTCTGAGGGCCAGGACAAAGCCAAGCTGTGTAAGAGGGGTCAGGATGTTTGCTCAAGGGCGCTCCTTCTCCACCTGTTGACAGATTTAGATGGTGCAATGTCAGGCCTGGCTAACCGCTCTGAGACTGTTGGGAAGCAACAGTAGTAAATGGCCCTGTGGAGCATACCGTGAGTTCCCTATTTGTGTAGTAGCTGAGGCTTGAGGTGGGGATCTCATATTGAATGGGCTCCAGATTGTCTAAATTGCAATCACAGTGTTTATTTAAATAGTCTGTAGGGACCATTAAAGCATTTTAACCTTGCCCCATGCTTCTCCTGCTATGAAATCTTGAGGCACATTGGGGAGAAAAGAAAAAAAAAAAAATCTCAAGCTTGTAAAAGCATTAGGAGGCTGTAAGTTCTCTCCGCTGCCAAAAACCCTTCAAGAGTCTTAGTGTGCTCAACTAGCATTTGGTAGGAGGGATCCCACTGCAACATTGAGGGAAGGGGTTTCCCTGGTGCACAGGCAGGGATCTGTCATTCTGCAGTCACCGATAGCTCAATTCTAGAGATTCCAAAGATGCTGCTTGCCTTGCTAGCTTCTGATCTGCCCCTCAACTTTCAGAACACTGTGGCTTCCCAGCTTTCCCAAAATCTGTCGCCATCACGTTTGTGGTCAGCAGTCATTAATCCCTTTTACTTTGTCTTCCTTCCCTGTCTGGGCCGGGAGTGGCTGATGAGGAAGTTTTGTTTTGGCGTGCAAAGGTCATGAGCTGGAGACCATCTTCCTAGCCTGAAGTTCAACCCCTATCCCCTGCGTCCGATTGCTATGAACGATCTTGGGTCCTATTTGGGTGGTTCCAGGGTGTGTCTCACAGCCTGTCAGGGTCCTTTAAGACAAGCTCTCCCAAATCTGAGCGTGCCTACCCCGAGTCACAGGATCTGTCTTAGACACGGAAAGGTGGCCGATAGCTGTAAAGGCTTCCATCAATCTAGAAGTGCAGATACCATGAGCTTTGTGCTGAGTGAAAAAGAGCAGATGGGTAACAGTGGATTTTAGGAATGGACGACTTTCCCCAGGGGTCTTTTCACCAGTGGCCATTCAACTCCAGTCAGCTCCCAGTGAGAAGACACCTAGTAGGGCATCTGTTTCCTGAAGCATCCTGTCACTATCAGCACAATCCGTCCCTCAGGACTAATGACTTCTAAGAATTTTTAGTGGCGGAGTCTTTCCCTAACCTTATCGGGTGCTGCTCTTTATGCTTCATTGACATCAAAAGTTCAGATTTCTTTTTATAACGCTTCCAAGGTTTTACTAATGGTGTCAGTAATTCTGGTGTCTAGTCTCATCTCCTTTGGAAATTTTCGGCATTATTTATTTAGTGTGTGTGAGTGTCTCCCTGACCATGTTGTTAAGACGCATGTGTGGAGGTCAGAGGACAATTTACAAGAGTCAGTTCTGTCCGTCCTTCCACTGTATGGTTCCCAGGGATGGGACTCAGGTCACCAGGCTTGGGGACAAGCACCTTTATCTGCTGAGCCATCCTTTTTAAGGCCCTGTCTAGGACCTAGTGATGAGTAAGTCCAGATTACCAGTTAAAAGTCTCATGTCATCTTCTGTTTCCCTTTTGCACTCTGGAAACTTTGTAGTGCCCCCCATTCATTCTCTTCTAGTTTCAATTCTGAGTTTTAACTTCTTAACTTTCAGCCACCCTGTCTCTCTTTACTCACCCGTCCTCCTTGCTCTGCTTCTCTGTTCTGATGGTGTAAATATTGTGAGTTATCCAAAGAAAAACCAAGCTGTGGAGAAAGGCGGGAAGATTTCTAATCAGTGAACAGATAGCCAGCTGGTTATACTCCTGAAAATGAATAAGGCACAGCAACAAATTATATGTGTATATGTGACCATTTTGAAAACCCTATGTCATATTGAGAGTTATACAAAATAACAACATTGTCTTTCTACCAGCCAGTCTTCTAACTTCTAGGAATACTTCTGCAATGTTTGTTATTCTCCAGAGAGACTGTTTTAATGTAATATAATATTGAAAGGTACTGGAGCTGGGACATAATCTATAAAGTCATTATGTTCTTATTTTTGTTGGTTTTTGTTTTTGTTTTGTTCTGGGGTAAACCTTTGGAGGTAGTGATATTTGTAGTTGTTTTGACTGTGTTACTCTTTAGTGTGCTTGGGATGGCTTTTGGAAGGTTTAGAAGTATCCAGGGAGGTGCCTGCCACTTTGATTATTCATACCCAGCTCTTTAGTTTTATTTGAGGCATAAAGAAAAAAAAAAGCAAAACAAAACAAAAAAACACTCAGGCTTCCACTCTGCTCAAATGGCATTTGTTCTAAAAACAAACCCCAAACTGACCAAATGGCTGCAGTGCAGGTCCTTCCGTGAATGAGTCACCGCTCGTAGCAGTCAGAGTTCAGTATGGAAGCATCAAATTCTCCTGAGGGAAGGGTACCTTTAGACAGATTCAAATGGGGCGGGGGCTGAAAGGAAAACCAGGGTGATGTGTTGACTCAGACAGTAACTCTTTTTCTCCTGACTCCTACTGCAGTCCTGCTGGGGTTCCCTCAAAGTGACTGCAACTTTTAGGTGAAAGGGCAAATGGAGTCTCTGACCTCTTGTTTTCAACCCATCAGTCCACCTTTGTGTAGTCATTTCCCTATTTGAAGAGTTGTGAATAGGTGTCATACTTTGCTTCTTGTGTCTCCTACACATTTTAAGAGTGGCTGAGATTTTAATGCTGGTTTATGTTATGCTGGATGTGCCTTTGTTTCAGGGATATATAAAAGGATTTCTGTAGAAATCATCAATGCTTTTTCTATTCTTTTTTTCTTCCAGCTCTCACTACCTACCCCCGGCCAGCCCTCATAGACGAGACTGGCTTTGAAATTACTACAGACTGCTGGCCCTTGAGTGCCAGGACTCCAAGCATGCACCACCATGTCCAGTTTCCCATTCAACTTTTTTGATAAAGTTTCTCTCTAGACATTGTCCCTTTGGAATGTTTTTATTCATTCCATTTACATATAAACAGTTACAACTCTAATTTTCTGATTTTTATGTATTTGGATCACTTATTAGTAGTTCTGCTTATAGACTTCTTAAAAATAATTTTGAAAGGATACATGCTTTCAATGGATATTTATTTACTAAGCACCTATGATGTGCAGATATTTAATTTGCTTTACTCATCTCTCATTTGCTTTGCCTGTGTGCATGTACAGATACACGGTATGCATGCTCATTTATATGTGGATGCAGCTTTCTGAGCCATGGAATATAAAGTGAGGGACTGGAAGCACTTGGTTGACAGTGCTCATTGATGAGGACTGGCAGTTAAGTGAAAGAACTTGGTACTGCTCCCTCCTTCTGTCTTGCCACTGACTGCAAGGTGGCTACCATCTCCTGATCAGTCCTGAGGTGAAGCTTAAGAATGCCAAAACAAGGGCCAAGAAATTCACCTGGCACCAGTCAGATAAACACATCAAACTTAATCAACTGGGGGAAACCTAGCATTGTTGACAACAGGGCCTGGGGGAGAGTCAAGGACTGGATCTTGATGCTCAGCCTTGTTCATGGCAGCAGCAAGAAACCAAAAGCACATGCTGCTTAGAAAAGTCACAGGGCGATTTCCTCTGCTTGGGTGGGCTGGGTCACACCCTTGTCCATTCCCTATTATGGTTTTAAATTGCATATTGATCTCCTTGATTAATATCGGGAAGCTTGCATTTCTAAGAAAAAGTCTACGTAAGTGTGTTGCTGGCTGGGGAGACCCTTACCTTTCAGAGCACCAGAGTAGAATGTTTTAGAAGGGAATGTTGGAAGACAATTTAGGATCGATAATATTGGTGGTGTCTCCAATTCAACAGCAAATGCTGCTGTTGCCTTCAGCCCCATGTTAAGTGGAAGAACTATAGGGAAAAACACACAGCCTCTGAGCCTAAGATCACTCACACCATTCATCTCTCATTGCTGTTTTATACCCAGCTGTAATGTGTACTGCCTGGCACTTTCCATTTAGTGGCAGCTTTTGTAGAGTAGAAGGCCACCTGTGCATACATGTTTGAAGGTCACCGGTGCCGCATGTTTGAAGGCCAGGGATCAATCTAAATCCACCCTCTTTTCTCTATTATTATTATTATTATTATTATTATTATTATTATTTTTAAACAATATTTCTCACTGACCCTAGAACTTGATGATGACCGGGGGTCCTCCTGTCCCTTCCCAGTGCCGGCCAACCCCACATACCCAACCCTGGGATCATGGTGACACTTCTAGTTTTCCATAAAGGTTCTGAGAATCTCTACTCAGGCCTTCTTGTGCAGATAACCCAGAGGCACAAAGAAAGTGTGGTGGACCAGAACTTCCAGTTCCAGGTCCTAAGCCTCACCCCCACTCACTTTTCTGTTTCATTGCAATTTTGTGAGTTACCTGCTTTTGTTAAAAATGTTGAATATTCCTTTTATTTATTTATTTTTTTACATTCCAATCCTTGTTCCCCTCCCTCCTCTCCTCCCGCTCCCCCGACCTCCCATCTGCTCCTCAGAGAGGGTGAGGCCTCCCCTAGGAAGTCAACTAAGTCTGTCCCATTACCTCCTTGAGGCAGGACCAAGGTTGAGACAGGACAAATGCCCCCCCCCCCCGGCTGTTTCAAGGCTGATCCAGGTATCTCTCCATAGAGAATGGGCTCCACAAAGTCAGTGTATGCATTAGGTTAGATGTTGGTCCCACTGCTTCATACAAAGGCAGACCCATCAGAATATTTCTTATGATAGGTATAATATCCAGAAGTCACCAAGTCTGTGTAGTGGTTATAGTGCCCTAGGTCCCAACCACTAACTCAGGAAACATTCAGCATTGTTAAGTATATCCACATGCCTCCACTGAGAGTGTCAAGTGGGCTAGCGGGACTTCTCATATATTCTGGAAAGTTCTGAGAAGTGACAGAAGAATCAATCTGGAATATAACAAGGAGAATTGCTGGGACAGAGGTAATCTCTGCCACTCCCTTCGACTGTAAACGCCTTTACATTGACGCTTTTGGTAATGTGCGTTTACTCCGTTACTGAAGTTTACCCTTGGCTTGGGAGGCAGTTCAGTAGGAACAGTCTCGATTAGTGTCAATGAGAGATTGGGCTTGCCCCTGAGTGCTTCATATAGTAAAATAAAATACACACCAGAGTCTGTTTTTCAACCAGTTTGTCTCACTGTAACTGTGAGTCCTTCCCACATTCCTTCAGTGGGTGCATACTTACTGAACATTTGTTATGTGTTAGAATAGGGAAAGTCGCTAGCTATAAAACTGTGAATAAGACATGTTCCCTCCCCAAATATGAAGCAAGCAACATCTGCAATTACCAGTGCAAAGTGAATAAGGGCCCCCTCTATCATTTCTAGACTAGGACTGCTACACTGGAAAAACTGGCTAGAGAAGGGAGTGTGTGGGTGCATTCTTCAGGAAGGGTTGAAATGTGTCCTAGCCACCCATCTGGCAGCATTTAGGAATTATGAATGATTTCAGTGTTTCCATGGGCGCACCGTTCATTATAGCACATTATGTAATACACTGGTTGATAATCCTGGTGTAATGGTATATACCATGCATCCTCCGTCAGCCTTAGGTCACAGTGCACACACGTATTCTCACAATCTCATTCCTAGGAGTTTCTGTTATGATATTATTTATTGTAAATTATAGCAGTAGCCGCCATAGAGTAGTTGACAAAAGTGGAACATAAAATAACTTGCCCAGGGCTAGTCCACAAAAGGCTGCCAGAATCCCATCCCCTGTTTCTCTTCCCCTGCATTTCTAAGCCCATGGATTTCTTTGAAGGAGTTACTTGCCTGGCTGTGTGGTTCATTTGTTTTCTTACAACTTGTGCTTTCTATAGGCGCCGATGATCTGTGGGTGGCCTGCTGGCAAGCTCTGTTCTTCACAGCCCTGTCTTTGCAGAGCTGCCAGAAGGCCACACCCTCTGATGTCCCCCTTTCCTACGGAGGAAGCAGAACCGAGAAATGCTTGGTCTATTCAAGTAGTTTTCTTAGCAGGGCATTGAGATGCGGCAAAGCATCTCTTCGCCCACTCCTATCACCTATCACGTATGATCCACTCATGTCCAACTAATAGTCAAGTCTATCTTGCATCGGCAAGGGCCTGCTTGGTCCGTATGTGGAAGGGGGTTCTCTCACACCTGCCGCAAACTCATGAAGTTCAAGGTCAGCTTTGGTAAGCCAGAGAGAGCGGGCAAAAACGATGAGGATGGCTTTCCTCTTGGCAGCAGCCATACTTGTTGGTTCTGCAATAGAGCATCCTGGTGGAAAATAAAATAGGTTTCCAAAGTCACACAAGAATTCTCCTAGTTGGGTGGGTCAGTTCACAGCCTCGTTCCATCCTTATAATGGCTGTATGGTGGCATGCCATTCATGCTGTTAGGACCAGTCAGCCTCTTAGGTCTCACAACCTATGGTACTATTCTCCCGTGACTCTGATGGAGGCATTTGGTGACAATTAGTTGATTCTGCTATTTTAATATTGGTTTACGTTTTACATGCATTTTTTCTCTCTCAAATGGCTACATTAAAGTAGAACAAAGCTCCCGTTCCAACACTACACTTATTTGAAGCCATTTGCCAGAGAGCGAGAGAATACTTTCCGTGTAATGACTTGCTAGCAGTGTTTTAGTGTTCTTACGATCGACGCGGTGGCTGGGGGCGGGCCCTCCGGAGCCATCTTGCTTCTCACTTTATAGCACTTGCTTGGAGATGGGAGTGGAGAGTTTCTTTCTGTGGTATCATTGATGCGACAGGGAGATGGCAATCCTGGGAAGCTTACATGGCTTGCTTCTGACTGGGGAGCTAGCAGTGACCTTAAGCTTTTCGATGGTGTGGTAGGAAGGTCTCAGAGCATCTGCAGTTTTCAGATCATTGTGTGGAAGTTATCTTTGACACAGTTGTGATACCAAAATGCAGAGTTCGGCCTTTGCCAAGCATTATTCTGTCTGGATATGGAAAATCATCTAGATGTGTGACCACACAATGATATATGGCAGTAACTAATAGTTTGGTGTCTCAGTCTCTCCAGAGGCTGAGAAACCAACTGGGAATGTCCAGCTGCCTCACAAGGGTGCAAAGCCAAGTTTTGGTCTTTCTTAATACTTAATGTGGCAGTTGCTAAAACTTTCCCCTGGGTTCTTTGGCAATGCCTGCACAGGAAATAAAAATCATAGTAATTTATTTTTCCTAGCCTTGTTTTTTTCTTTTTAATCCAAGATTCCCAAATTTGTGTGAGAACCTGGACACAATGGTCATTCAAATAGCAGAGGCTGGAATCCGCCAGTGTTCAAGTCCCTGATAACTGAGATCAAATGTTACCTTCTGCACTTTTGAAGGTCACCTCTGCGAGGTAACATAGGAGTTACACGTCTCATGGTTAAGTGACAGAAACCCAGTGTATATGTGCTGCTCCATCATAAAGGGACAGAAGTGCTCTGTTGGTGGCCGGTGGCACTTTCAGGAGCCGACTGGCTTCCAGCTTGTTGGATCCTGACAGTTGGTTCTGAGAAATCTCTCCACTTCTCAGATTTTTTCGGCCATTTTCTGTTGGCTTCTCTCTCTTTTTTTCTTGCTTGCTGCTCCTCCAACCCCATAAGAAAGTGTTAGGTCTGTTCTGTCCTTCCTGGCTCTATAAAATGTCCTCTGGGCTTTTGACTGGACAGAAAGGCAGGGTTTTCTTTTTCATCTTCTTTTTGTTGTTTTGTTTGTTGTTGTTTTTGGTTTTGTTTTATTTTTTTTTATCCCCCAGACCCTGGTCATTTGCCCATCTCTTGTGGGAGAATGGGGGAACTATTTGTTTCCCACAGGAAAAGAAGGTCTTTGTACCAGAAGGAGAAATGCAAGCCAGGCCAAAACAACTGATCTCCATGACAATGAGGCCTCCTATCTTTTCTTTTTTAACAAATGCAGGAACTTTGCCCAAGCTCACATAGCAAACACAGGGGCAAATGCACAATGAAGCCAGCTTCAGTCCATCCAAAACCCAAGGACCCGAAAAGAAGTGTCAAGGCAGCAAGACTACATTTAGAATAAAAGCAGCCAGTGGAATTCCTTCCTCCACCACTGGCTCGCTGTTACCTCTGGAAAGTCTGTAAGCCCTTCCTGCCTCCGTTTCATTGTCTTCAAAATGGCCAAAAATCCTGTCCACTCTAGAGGGACTGTATGTATAGGCCAGACATACAGACTTTGTAAAGTGCCTCCTTCATAAGGGGTCAAAAACTCTGGCCCTTATTGTGATTGTTTTCAGAATTTATTATAAAACATTGACCCTAGTTGCCAACTGTTTGGACTTTCACTTTAATTTGCTGATTTACCCCAGGAACAATTCTGGGTTTACAGTCTTGGCCAGACCTGATTAAAATCCTTAATTTCTTCTGTTACTCAGAAGGCATGGCAATCCCACATTGTCACCTGCAGTTTTTGATGCTGTTTTAGCTGTCTGATACCATCGTTTACTGTGATAAAGTAGATGGATGGGGAGACTGTATTTCTAAAGAAAGAGAAGTGTAGTTTTCACGCTGTGTTCTTTGCGCTTTGCAGTGTGTAGATTGAGTAGACTGTGCTCTTGCACTAGACGGTCCTCTCATGGTCTTCATGTGCTTTTGATGCTGGATGCTGCTTCCTTTTTCTAATCCTCGGGGAAGGCATCCTTTCCTCATCCCTGTGTGCTGTCTCTGACCTGGAATGAATGTACATCTGAAGCTGGCTTTGATCAGTAGAAGCAAGCTGCCCAAGTGAGGAAGAATGGCTCGTGTGTGTGTGTGTGTGTGTGTGTGTGTGTCTGTGTCTGTGTGTCTGTGTGTCTGTGTGTACACTCCTTCAGAGAATGCTGTGAGCTTCCAGTGGCTCCTTCTTTATCCTTTGCCTCCATTTCCAGAAGTTGAGCAACATGGTGACAAGATAGCCTTCTTGGGAAAATTTATCAATTAAAAACAAGACTCCTTTGGAATTGACAAGCAGAGTTCTAAGTAATGGCATTGCTTGAAATTTCCAAGTGACATGTATCTTGTATTTGCCATCACGATAATTGGGCTATTTAGTAGGTGACATGTCCTTTGCATACAAGGGCTGTGGTGTGGTAAATGGGGGTTTATTTTCAGAAACATTAGGGAGTTGTTTTCAGGGTAAGGTGAAATTTAAATTTCAATATTGAAATGTCTTCGAGCTTAGACTCTGATGGTAAACATGAAATATGATAGGCATATAGTATGTATGTATGTATAAATCACTATATAATTATGGATAGTACTTCTGTGGCAATGGATAATTTAGCTCCTTTAATGATACAGTGACTGGAAACCACACAGCTAAATTAATGTACTATTTCATGAGTCTGGTCCATAGACTGAAATTTCAGGTGGTGTTCATTTGAGACACTTTCTTTTAGGAATCGCACAAAGCCTCTTATTTAACCTTCCCTCCTGCCAGAGGTAGGTAGATCAGAACCTTGTGCACTGCCATTAATTAGTTATTTGCTTTCTAAGGGCCTTATCATAGCAATCAAACACATGTTCAAGATTATCCTTTTTAGATGGCTAAAGCATAGTTTAGTCACTTCTAAAGTGTGGCTTTTAGTCTGGCATCCTCAAGGCTTGACAGCCTGTGTCTTTTAACCAAACACTATTCCCTCTATTTTTACAGTATCCCCGCCCCCTGCAAAATAACAACATTCAATAAATGAGAAAGTGCTGGTAGCATTTTAGAGACCTCAACTAATCTCCTAGCAAAGAAAAACCACTGTTCCAGAGTTGTATTTAGTATAAAAAGTAGTAGAACATCCGAGAGGCAGGCGTGATTATCCTCGCTGGGTACCTACAAGGAGATGTATTGATTTCTTCTGGAAGAAGTGTACCGCTCTGCCCACAGATACACATGCTCACCCAGAGATTCCGAAAACACAGCTTTTAATTCCTTGTAAACAATAGCATGGCACAAAATGAGATTTTTTTTTAAAAAAGCTGCAACTATAAAACATTATTGTGCACATCAGTTTCAGATGAATTGACCTTTTGTTTCGATGGGGATGGTGCGCCCCTTGTTATGGACTAACTCCATTTGCCCATGCAAATCAGCACAAAGCTAGGATATTATCAGGCAATGGCAAAATTAAGAGGTAGGTCAGACTTAATGGAAACATCTGTTATTAACCCTTCTACAGAAACTGCCTGGGGGAACCCTTGCAGATAAAAGCTGCTCCGAGCTATCTTCTCCTGCTCTGCAGAGGTCCAGAAAGGGTGACAATCCTGGGTAACAAAGTCTGCTCCAAGCAGACTCCAGAGAACCATTTGCTGGATAAAACACAAGGCACAGTGTCTGTGTGCAACGCTTTAAAAAAAAACAAAACAGAAAATGAAGGCAACACAAGTTGTCCCTGGTATCAGTGTCTAGGTCTTTCACCTGGAGACTCTGCCTGGCTGGTGGCTCTGTTAGCCCATCAAGGCTGTGTCCTCCTCTTAGTCCCTCCAGTTTAAACTGGACTGTTCACCTGCTCTACTCTGAGAAGATGGAACAGACAAAATTAGGAGGAAACTTTGATATTTATAGCTGCACATGCCAATTCAATGTTGTTTGTCCATGCTGCACAATGATAGTAAAAGTGAATTCCCTCAACAGTGCGCAGAGAGCTGGATAGACAATGCCCATGGCTGTTGTTTTAAATTATAGTGGACTTTTATAAAAAAAAACATGAATTCATTAGTATTTGTGATTAAATTAAAAACATAACTTTAGAAGATCTGAAAATGTCACTTTACAAAATTATGTGACCACAAGTTACTGATCTGTTTGCCAGTAGGGAAGGAAGGAAGGAAGACTTCCACCAAAAGCAAGAAAGCCAAGGCATAGTATCCCATGCAGAAATTACACTTGTCCACAGAGTCACCCTGAAAATGACCGTGATCTTCCCTTATTAAACACTTTTAACCTACCGTTTGCTTAAGATGCTCCTATATGGGTAACCCCTTCTTTCTGAGAAGCCTCTGAAATTTCTTCAGTTTCACACTATCTGGATGTCCCTGTCTCCTTAATCTTTCTGGATGTTTGGACACACAGATAAAAAACGACTCTTTGACTTTGTTTGGATTTCATCTCCCTCTTAATAAAGCCTTAAGCGTCATTAACCAAAGACACCTTGCAAAATGAGTGGAGGGGCATTTATCTGCTTGTTCTATGGCCTTGTGATGCAGCATGTGACCTGCCTTTCGGGCACATGAGAGAGATAGAGGGGTTTCTGCATGAAGAATGAGGAGCTGTGCAGCCCTCCACAGGCTGTGGAGTCAATCAAGTTGAATTGTCCTGAATATTACCTGAGAAGATAAAAGGAGTGGCCATGGAGGAGATGGAGTAGATATTGATTTGCCTCTTAAAAACACAATGCTCATTTTGTAAATTTTAACATTAGTATGTTTGAAAACTATTTGCTTAAAAAAGTCTATATAACTTCAAGCCCTAGCCACAGACCTAGATTGGCATGAGATCATATTAGGTTTCTATTAATCAGGACTTGGAATTATATTTTGAAACCACTTTTCATCTCTGCTTCTCTCTGTCCGGTGGGCAAAGAGAGAAACTGTCCAGTGGGGTTTACAGCAGTGCTCACACATGTGCTTGTAGGACTGCACACACGTGTGGAGTACGCAGCGGCTTCCGAGACAGATCCTATAAAAGTGTTGAGTTTGATGCTGAACTGTCCTAAGTAAAGGAGGGTACAGCCTGAGATTGTTCCGAGGTGAGACAACACAGGTGACTAGACCTGATTAGAGATCCTGAACACTGTCATTCCCCCCCCCCCCCGCATCATAATGCTGGGGGCTCTGGGTCCCAGAGGCCAGCGTGACCTGCTTAGTTAATTGGGAAGTAAAGAGGACTGCATGGGGTACCAGCCACCCTCACACAGCCCCAGATCTGTGCTTTGGCAAGAGCTGACTCCTTTTGCCCTGGAAGTAAACTGTATTTTCTCTCAGAAGTCTTGCACTCTGTTCTACTTTCACTGTCCATGACAGTCTCTACTCAGAAAGATCAGAAAGGTTAGTTTGAGGACTTTTGGTGTTTAGTCGAAGCATCCTTTTATTTCACAAGGAGTTTTAAGTCTTCTCATTGCTGTCAGGATTTAGATCACTAAGTGCTTGGGGCATGGAGCTGAATTTTTAGATCAGAGAACAAGGGCCTCACTAGGCGTGAAGTTCTGGGTTCCACCTAAGCTGAGCATGGTGGGGCATGGCTCTAACCCCAACACTGAAGGTGTGGAGGTGGGAGAACCAGCCGGTCGAAGTCGTTCTCAGCTGCAGGGTGAGCACAAGGCCAGCCAGGGCTACACAAGACTCTGTCTCAAAGACAAAGCACAAAACAGAATTCTCATAGCGAGACTGCTAATAAATGAATGTTCTATTTCTGGGCTAAGGGGTTGGTGTGTTGTTTCGAGTGGTAAAGGTTTCTCTTTCCAGTTTCTAATTTCAGGATGGATGGTGCTTTTCTTGTTCCATATCCTGTGAATTGGTGATCAATAGTTTAGAGACTTGACCAGTGAGCTGGACAGTGGGACACTTACTCTGCATTCACTATCTTTGATAATCAGGACACAAGCCATTAACTCCCATTGGTAGACATCTCTTTCTTAGGAGACTTATCTGAAGGAGATGAAACAGCATACCTGGCCTAGGGTCTGCCTGGCCTAAATCCGGGGTGCTTGGAGTGAAGCTTGCTCTGCTATGATTTCTGCCATCTCCAAACTGGAGTTCCACATAGTCAGGTCAGTCATCATGCAATGACCGATTGGGACGATCTCTTTAGCCCCTTGGCATTTTTGGTATTCAGTTTCTTGTTTGAGTATAGTCACATGACTCAGCCTCTCCGTTGTGGTGATAAAACACGCTGATCAAAACCAACTTAGTGGATGAGAGGGTTTATTTCAGCTTTCAGGTTGCAGGCCATTGTGTGTGGGGGGGGAAGTCAGGCCAGGAAGTCAAGCAGGCAGTTGAAGCAGAAGTCAAGCAGGAACTCTGCTTGCTGGCTTGCTCACTGTTAGCTTTCTTATACAGCCTTTGCCAGGGAATGGAGCCGCCCACCATGGGCAGGGTCCTCCTCCTTCTACTACAACCAAGAAAGTTTTCCAAAGACATGCCTACAGGGCAGCCTTATCTGAAACACTCTTCTCAGATGACTTTGAGCTGTGTCAAGTTGACAGTTAAAGTTAATTAAGGCATGCACAGTGCAGGGTACTAGCGTCTCCATCTCTACTCTCCCCTTGTTCATGCCCTGCCCTTCCTTCCCCGTAAGTAACAGTTCTAAGCTTGACTCTTGTTCTCCTTGACTCTGTTCACTGATCACTTGTAACAATGTTACAGGCTCTTTTCTCCTCTGACTTCTGCCTGTCCATGCTCACTTGACTTGCATGGGGTTTCTTACTCTGCAGTGACATTTAACAATGCGCATGCTGAATCCCAGTACTCTCTGCTTGGCTTAGCATTCATCTTTCCACTTATGTTTTGAAGAGAAATTTCATATTTTCTTTGCTCTAATTCTGGTTGCCAGGATGGCTGAGTGCCATTCCTGGAAGGGGTGTGTGTGTTAGAGCTGGCAAAGATAGGACCATTGGCACAGGGCGAGGAAGCCATTCCTGTGTCGTGGAGATTTATCCACTCATTATTTAAACAACTGTTATTCTTATAACCATCATTGACTACATCTTGTGTGTGTGAGACCCATGTCCTAGGTGCCATTCTAAACCAAGGAGGCATGTCACCCTGTTTTGCCCAAGGAACTCCCAGCTGGGTATGCTGTAACTCCATCTTTGGGAAATTGTCACTTGGACAGCCCAGATCATTAGCAATGAGTAAAGAAGAAAGGAGTTTATTGTCATTGTTTCAGTGTTTTGCAGGAAGCTATGACATATTTGGTGTTGGCTAATAAGTGGGAGGGACAGGTATAATCTGATACATTTGTCTTTAGGTACTCTGTACCTGTAGGATTTTTGTTGAAGAATTAGTTTGACAGGTTTTAAAAAGATTGAAACCCATTGCCCTAGAAGAATACATGTGTTAGCAGAAGTTTTTATTTGTTTATTCAGTCTGTGTTTTTAGTGCCTCTTTTTAGGGGGGACTTGTAAATGGCTGCACCCTTCCAATTTTCTTAGTGAGCAATGGTAGTGATATTTATCTATAAAGAATTCTCAGCTTCTGTAGTCGAAGAGGGTCTAGGTTCCCATTGGCCTTCTCCTTTGCTGTAGGTGGAAGCTATGGGCAAGACACTTGACCACAGGACACTGGTCGTTAGCCACATAACTATGTGACTGTGAATTATGAAGAAATATTCAGAGCACCAGGTGTGAAGCCACCCATAACCCCAAATCTGCTAAACACAAAACAGAGTTTGTGTTCTAGAAAGATCAACTCAATGTAATGTCATAAAAGGAAGCATATGAGCATGGTGATTTCCCCAGAACAGTGGCAGCCTGCTTTACACAATGTCATGATTTGTGGCAAAATTCTTTGTCATACTTTTGCTGTTTAACTGAAATGCAGTGGAAGAAAAAGTGTCACCATATAAAGGACTTCTGTTGGTCATCTATTTAGTGACTTTTAAAGATCTCCTTATAGTGAATTGTGCTTCATTTTATGTTGTCTGGGCTTGCTTGTTTGGGATTTTCTTGGGGGAGACCATGGAACCAAGAGTAGGAACACAGAGTGCTAGACTCTGAAATTATGACATGAAGGGTGTAGACCAGACCTCAGCACACAGAACACACTCTGCAATGTTGCATGATGGGTATTGTGATCTAAGTGAACTTAGCTTTGTATCAAGAGGTTTACCGTGGGAATTACAATGAGTAATCTCTGATATTTTTATTCGATGGGTTAATGGTCAAATATTAAGAAGGAAAGATATTTTTGTTTAAAAACTACAGCTTCTTAAGATTGTTACAAAGTTAAAATAAGCAGTGAATTTTACTCACTTAGCATCTGGTTAAAGGTCATATATTAAAAGATGACCACACACATGCACACAAGCAAAACAAAAACAAAAACAAAAAACCAGCAACAACAGTCTTTCACAACTTAACACAGCATAATTTCATATAATTTACAGCCTTTCCAGTTCTAGTGTAAGCAAATTTAATTTTTTTCAAATATGTATTTATTTTTAATTGTATGTGTGAGTGCCTGAATGTATGTATGTGCAGTGTGTGCACTCACTCAGTGACCGTGGAGGCCCAAAGAGCGTTTTCAGATCCTGTGGAGTTAGAGTTCCAGGCACTTATAAGCTGTCATATAGTGCTGGGATTGAACCTGGGTCTCTGCAAGAGTAACAAGTAGTCTTAACCGCTGAGCCATCACTCTAGCTCCAAATGAAAATTGTAAAACAGTATGCTCAGTGTGCCTTATAAACTTGTATCAAAATGTCCACATGAGACCAGGTATTACATACAATGAGACAAGGTGTTCTATGCAATGAACATGAGCTGGTGCATTTTTAAAAGTTGCAGTATGGACAATGCATTTGATAGACTAGTCTCCAACTAAGTTACATTCTGGCGAATTCTAACAATTCTTACAAGAATATTTGCCCTCAAAATTAATTAGCTGTGAAGAGGTTAAAAATCAAAAATCATTAAAAAATTTTAGGAAACTCATGTTTTCAATTTAAACAAGTTAATTCTTGGTGTCAATGCTATTATTTCAGACAACTCAGAAGAACCATGTAGGATTGTGTAAGTTCACTGTTAAAGATGTTATTAAATGAGTAGCCTAGTATTATTTGTGTTGGTGTTAATATGACAGAAATTATACACCTTGTGACATTGCTTATACTGTGATTTCATTTACTCTGAAATCCATTAGGGGGGAGGGAAGCAAATATTAGCTCGCTTATTCTCTGTATTGCTTTGTAGGGATACAGTTGACAGTGACAAGGATAACAGCTTCATTTGTTGAGCAGTTATAAGTTGCTTGGCCATTTGAGTTCCTTCTGTTTCTACCCTCTTAACAATCGATGATGTAGCCATCACCACTGCTCCATCCATGGGTCCTGGATGCAGAGAATCTCTGATGATGCCATTGTAGATTGCTGAGCAGATATTCCCACTGGACTCCTGAATACTGTTTTCATCTCAGAGGCATCAGGTGTTCTGTGATGCTCACTCACTACCTGTTTAAAGCCATCCTGGTGCTCACAACCTCTCAGATTTGTTCCTGGGAAGATTTGCTTACTGGAGGCTTCCCCTTAGACCTCCATGGCAGGTTTTTTTTTTTTTTTTTTTTTTTTTCCTACTGTGGTTAATTTGAACAAGATGGAGCACAGAGCCTTCCCTTCCTCTTGGTAAAATGGCTAGACTGGTCACGTTGTCCAGAGTGCTTGCTGCACTAAGAACCTTTGAGTAGGCACCTGGCCCCTACTCAGGAGGACCGAAGGGGTAGAACCTGTTTATATGAGAAGGAAAACACAGCAATTTAAAAACCTCCATCTGCCATCATGACTCGTAATTTTCTTCTATTTGGTAGGGAATATTTCAGCCTGGACTTTGGGACAAAAACGCACATTTTGACAAATTTCAAAGATATTTATAATAATGGTCCCGGCTCCCTTCCTCATCAGCAACTCTCTTTCTCTTCCACTTTCCTGCCTCTGCACCCGCGGCATGGGCGAGCACTGAAAGAAAATAAGCCTCTTAAACTCATAAACATACCTGCCTACCGTCTGGCAGGAGGCCCCCCAGTCTGGTGATCTCCTTAGTTACCCAGCAGAGAGGAGGAAAAACAAGAGCCCTGTGAAGATGCCGCATGCTGCCGCATCCGTGCCAGATGGCTATTAGCAAAACATGGACACGTCTCCCTGGCTCCACTGCCCTGCAGCAGGCACAACCAGGATGCTGGGGCAGCGGGCTTCCATTTGAAAGCAGCTTCCATCTTGGAACTTTCCGTGAACAAGCATGTCAAGATGATGGGGGCACAAGGTATCAACATCACCAGACTGTAACCCGCTGCCCTCTGCTTTGATATAGTTAGGAGTCTCCCTATGAGATGTTATGGAGGGCCGGGAGGTGTGGTATCATTACCTACCCATTATTTTGTCTGTCATGATGGGCCATGGGACTAAAATTATCCCAACAAGCTGGGCCTTTGGGCTGCCGGCGTCACATCTGGGCATGAAGAACAGAATCCAGGTAGGCTGAGGAGTCCTACTGGCTAAGTGTGAGCATACTCAAACATGGTTCAGTGACATTTCCCAGTACTTCAGTTCTCAGTGTCTGCCTGTGAGACACACAAGTCACTGGTCAGTTTAGGTGGGAGCTGGCAAATGGCTTGGCTTGTGTGAATAAACTGCCCATCTGTGGCTCTAAAATGCCTCAGTAAGTTCTGCTGACAAAGCATCCTTCTCTAAGGTGTCCCTTCACCCCTCACTCCTAATGACTCTCAAATCCACCTGGCTCCAGCGGGCCAAAGCTTTGCTGATTTTGAGGGAAAACTCTAGGAGAAACCCAATTCCTCTTGGCTCTTGCTTGACCCAGATTTTTTCATCGTTTCTTCCTCAGCTTCTGAATCCTCCTCATTGTCCAGGTGCAAAGCTGCCAAGGTTTCCCACCCTTCCTCCTGCTTATGGCAGTGCTAGAGCTCAGACCCACCCCCTTCACCCACCTGGCAATCCCTCTACCTCGTTTAGTTTCAGTGTGAAATGCCCTGCTGAGGCTCGTGTGTCTCCCCCACCCCCGTGTTTGAACACTTACTCTCCAGATGTGTGTGCTATTTTGAAAACTTGTTGTATCTTTGGGAAGTTGGCAGGAGTGGCCACTCACTGGTGATAAGATTTGAGGTTTTGTAGCCCAGTGTCATTTCTTGTGAACTCTCTGTGTTTGCACGTGGACATCATGTGACCAGCTGCCTTATACTCTCCCCACTGTAGCCTTCTGGATTGACTTGATCACTTAAACTGTGAACCAAAACCATCTCTTCCTGAAGTTCCCCTTGTCAGTTACATTGTCATAGCAGGGAGCCAAGTGCCCAACACACCACTGAGTTACACTTGTTTTGCTTTGCTGGATATTTATGGAGACATTTGGATCTAACTGTGTGAAGCACATCTAAAGTCTAGAATTCAGGGACTTTTCAGTGTCTTCTTGGAATTCCACATTTTATGATACAGTGCTAGGGGAACCTTGGCGGATTCCATGGCAGGCGAGGGTGACCGAGGCAGAGGGATAAACATGCCAGGCAGGCAGAGCTTAAGTGAGAAGTTTTATTAAAAAGCAGAGGGAGGGGGAGAAGGAAAGAGAAAAGAGGTAAAGAGACACAAAGACAGAGACAAGACAGAAGAGAAGGAGACAGGAAAAGTCCTGTCTGCCCCAGGGGAACAGCAGGAAAGAGAGTGAGAAAGAGACCATAAGTGGGCGGGGTCTGTTTTTTAAAGGGGTCCTTTGCACCTGCGTGCAGATTATGCAACCATGGAAACCTGGGCTGACCAGGGCCTGAGTGCATTCTGCCAGGTGATGGGGCAGGCCAGCATAATGCCTGAGTCTTGCACCACACATCTCATCCATCATCAGGATGTAGGCTATTCTCATCAGCCAAGAGAACTGGTCTCATTAATAGTCTCTGGTTGGTTTTATTTCAACCCAAACAGCCACATCAGGAAACCCCTCATCAATTTCCTGTCCTTTGTGGACTTTCATATCCCATGTATTTCAAACATGGGAAATCATCATATGTGTCTTTTCCTACTAAATGAATCTAGAGAGCCAAAGTTTCTAAGTTCATCTGTGTGGTTTGACCTGTCACTACTCCAGTGACTTTGTCATTGCCAACCCCTAGACACTACATGGCTAGATCATATTTTATTTATTCATTTATCAGTTGATAGGTATTGGGTCATTTTCTGTTGGAGGTGCTGAAGAAAAAACATGACTATGAGAGTTTTGATACAAGTTTCCATGTTGACATAGATGTAAATTTCTCTTGGGCATACCCCTAGGAGCACATTTTTCAGGGGTCATCTGGTGCCTCAGTTCTTAACATTGAGGGTAACAGAAGGGCAGCTTTTCCGTCTGACTGTGTTATCAGAGGCAGTAGTGCACTGCAGATATGCCAGGCTTATGTAATTCACCAGTTGGTTTCCAGTCCTGGGTAATGAATGGGCACCAACTACAAATGGTCCCTGTCTAAGGCTTACTCTTTAGGAATATTTTTGTCAATCATCAGAAATTGTTAAGAAAAATAGCTATGTGACACTGTTGGCTCTACTCTTCGGTACCGTGATATTGTAACATGAGACTCCTTTGAGTTGTTAAAAATTATGCTGCCCCACTTCAGAATTTGGGAGTTAATGCTGTGAGTATACTATCCTATCAGTTCTTGCTGGAGAGACGGCTCAGCAGGTAAGAGCACCGGCTGCTCTTCAAGAGGACCTAGGTTCAATTCCCAGAACCCACATGGTGGCTCACAACTGTCTGTAACTTCAGTTCTATGGTCCCTGGCCCTCTCACACAAACATACACACAGGCAAAACACCAATGCACATAAAATAAAATTGTTATGAAAAAGAAATAAACTTGGAAACTCAATAGGATAATGAACAATAATTTCTCATAGAGAACATTTAAGAAAGGTGCTTACAGGAAGAAACAAATCATGTCAGACACTGTGCTGTGGTGATTCAGTCTGGTGATGTCCAGATAGAGTCATGGAGATGAAGAAAGGGTCTGAAGGAGAGACATAAGCCCTGGCAACTTCTTTAGACATCATTCAGGAATGCTGACTCACTGTGTAAGGAATACTGGAGAATCATTAGTACATCAAAATTTCCCATTTCCCAAAGATGGTGTAGCCATACAAAAGGATTTTCATTTTTTTGTTGCTTTTGTTTTTTCAGTGCTAGGTGTCAAGTTCAATGTGCATGATAAGCAAACTTTTTACCACTGAGCCTACCCTCAGCCCCATTTATATAGTCTCTTCTTGTAAGTACCCTGAGTTCTCTGTGGGTTCATCCAAACTCCGTGTATATTAAATACATTTTCCTGAGACACAAATATTATTTAAAAAGTCTAGTTATTGGTGGAAAATAATCATAGATAGATAGATAGTGTGTAGCTAGATCACGGATAAGTAAATAGATACTGTATAGATGATCATGGATAGGTAAGTAGATACTGGGTAGATAGATTACGGGCAGGTAAGTGAAAATATAAAGAAAGAGATAGAAGTGTAGATGATAGAAAAACGGAAAGATAGGTAGATAGAAGGATAGGTAGCACATAGATAATGATAAATAGAAAAGTAGAAAGATATGGAAAGATAGAGATGATAGGTAAGAAGACAGAAATAGACGATAGAAAGGCAGATGGATAGTTAATAGAAAGACAAATAGATGACTGGGTCATTGATTCGCTGGTAAGTAGATAGATAGATAAATGATAGCTAGAACCGTTGTGTCCTTGCTCTCCAGGCTGCTAACCTATCCCAGAAAGCTTTGCTGCAGCATGACCTCACCGCTGGATGAAGAGAGAATTTCATAGATGTGGCAAGTGAGATATTGTCCTCTTCCAAGTGGCTAGTGAGATGCTGTCTGTCTTCCATGTGACAGTAACATGCTATCTTCTTCCATGTGACAGTAACATGCTATCTTCTTCCATGTGGCCAATGAGATGCCATCTTCCATGTGACAGTGAGTTGCTGTTTTTTACTACGTCTTAGGGTGGCCATCTGCTCACCCTGTTGAAACTCTCGAGGTATTTTACAAACTAAAAAAACTTTTATTCATACTTCCAAAGGGAAAAAAATGAAGGAAAGGGAAGGGGTAGGGGAGAGGAGGAAAGGGGAGGGAAGGTGTATGTCTGGAGATATGGTCAGAGGCCTTATTTATGTTTTAGTTTCTCTTTATAAATGTAAACTTTTACTGTGGAACTGAGCCACAAGACGAATTAGTATTTAATTTTACTTTTATATAGTTGACTTTTTTATTTGTGTACACTGTCATAATTTCTTCATATTGTTATGTCAGACTGAAGAGAAATATTTGAACCCAACTACTTACCTCAGGTTAAATATTAAGGACACAGACTGATGCATGCTGGAAATTCATCAGACTTCACCACCTCCCAGGTGACTCTCACTTGCTTTTCAAAAGCCAAATTTGAATTTCAGTCCTACATTCCTTCACACTGTCATCTTAAATCGACCACATCTGGAAGCAGAAAACCAAACAAACAGTTATTCTTGTCAATTCTCAGAACCGATTTTATTCCCAGCCCCTGAGAATGCAGGGCAGCGGCACACACGACTTCCACATCACTAGTGCTTTTTTTCCCTGTCCTGATTGCCTGTCCCTCCCCTGCCTTACATGTGTCTATTACCCTCAGGCTTTGACCTTGGGCAGACTGTGAGCACCAAGTCATGTTATTTAGAGTGAAGAAACACCAGCAGTCAGGAGGAACAATGTAGTTCAAGCCAGATAAAATAAATCTCTCATTTCCTGTCAAGGGACCAAGCCAAAAGCAATGATGAGAGACAGGGGCAAACCACACAACCTGAAACACAGACACTAGAGATCTTTGCGACCACAGGTCTGCCTCAAACGCTGACAACAAAACCCCAAACAGCCTGGTGACAGCAGACACATAATAGCTATGGAATTAGCGTGAACATACAGGGCACTGGTGCAGCTCCCTGGCCGTCCACCCAGCAAGCTTGACGTGCCAGAAGAGAGAGGCCTATGAAAAGTCTCCAGCCTGTGAAGGAGATCTCACAAACCATGACGCTGCCTTTGTAATGGAAAACATAGGCCCACATTCTGCCTGAGGCGAGCCCTGCGCATTTGCCTACTACAGCCATAGGAAGGACCCCCACATTCACTTCAGAAGAGGGTGGGGGTAATAGTCTTTTCCCCATTGTTGACAAAGCTGGCAGCCATAGCAATGAGCAGACACCAAGGGAGTGTCAGCTGTCCACAGGTGTGGGAAGTGGTTTCAGTCCTTGAGATCAGTGTCTGCGGGAGCACTGTTGGATCCTGGATCCTGACACTGCAAGTAAGGAGTCTCAGTTAGCACATACAAGGTGTGGGCTTACCAGAGGGGCATGCCAGGTAGTGCTGGCCAGTGCTCACTCCTTTCATTACTGGATTCTACTGTGTACATGGGCATAGTCACCGGGGCCACATACTAGATTCTTCATGTCAGCCCCTGCTCATTTATACACATGTATTTTGGATTCTACTATCTCTTCTAGAGGAGCAGAAAATCAGTAAGAAATATAAATCTAGCTTGACAATGCTACGACCACTCCACCATTTTAGCTTTCACCTATGTTCTTTTAAGATGGTCATAGTGGGAGACTTCATTCATTCATTCATTCATTCATTCATTCATTCCATCTTCCAACAGATGACCATTCTTGTATGTTTACTAAATGCTAGGTACTATGGTGGGAGGGGACATGATATCATGGCTGACAGGAAGTCCTCACAAATGCATTTTACATCCAGTTTGAAGCCAAATCCTTTGAGTGAAACTCGAGGCCAGTATCAATTCACATTTAGAGATAGCAAAGGATTTTTTCCTTTTCCAGTTTCCTTGGGTGAGTATGTGGGATGATGCATGTTCTCCACATATGTGGTCAGGCGTGCATATCCATGTCTGTACACACATGTGGAAGTCTGAGGTTGGTGTTCAGAAGCCTCCTCCATCCGCCATCATTTCTCTACCTTCTTTATTAAAGGAGAGTCTCTCACTCAAACCCAGAGTTACATGGGGGCTGGAAAGATGGCGCAGCAATTTTGAGTGCCCTGCTCTTCCAGAGGACCAAAGTTCCATTTCTTAGAGTTTGAATCCTGGCACCCAAGTGGATCAGCTCCCAACCTCGAACAACTGCACCTCTATGGATCTGCTGCAGTCTTCTGGTCCACATGAACAGCTGCAGCCATCTGCATACGCCCCGTATACACACACATATACACACACATGTACACACACACATATAGACACACATATACACACACATGTACACACACACATATACACACACATATAGACACACATGTACACACACATATACACACACATAAAGACGCACATATACACACATGTACACACACATATAGACACACATATACACACACATATACACACACATACACACATATATAGACACACATGTACACACACATATACACACACATACACACACATATAGACACACATGTACACACACATATACACACACATATATACACACATGTACACACACATATATACACACATGTACACACACATGTACACACACACATATAGACACACATATACACACACATACACACACATATAGACACACATACACACATATAGACACACATGTACACACACATATACACACACATATATACACACATGTACACACACATATAGACACACATATAGACACACATGTACACACACACATATAGACACACATATACACACACATACACACACATATAGACACACATGTACACACACATATAGACACACATATACACACACATATAGACACACATGTACACACACATACACACACATATAGACACACATATAGACACACATGTACACACACACATATAGACACACATATACACACACATACACACACATATAGCTACACATGTACACATACATGTACACACACATATACACACACATATAGACACACATATAGACACACATATGGATATACATATAGATACACATATGGACAGGTATCTGAAGCCTAACAGAGTCAGTCAATCAGTTAGCCAAAAATAAAACTTAGAGGGAAACCACAGCTCCCTCATAGGTCAAATCTTGCTGCCTAACTTGCTCTGGGGATCTCCTGACTCCACCTTCCAAGGCTAGAATTACAGGTGGGTCACCATGTCTACCCAGTACTTACTTACATGGGTCTCGGGGATCCAAAGGCTGTGGCAAGTGCTTTATGTCCCAGCCTAACGGACCGGAATGCTAGGTAATATTTGAGTCAAACATTTCAAGTATTTTATGAAGATAGAAAGAGCATTGAAGGCAGCATGCATGATGGCACTCTTAACGCCATGCAGAAAGTCATGGGTGGGTACTCTTAAAAGGCCTTCCCTGGAGGATGAGTCTCACTTGTAGACCTCACGGATTCCCATTCTCCCTCCTTCACTGAAAAAATAATAATATTTTGATCCCATGCAGCTAGACATACTCTGGTTACGACCAGAATGTTCTGTTTGTGTCTACTAGCTGCAAAGATATTGTAGTATTTTTACTGGCTGCTGACAGGGGGAGTTACACCCTTCATCTGGAGGGGGGGCTGCATTTTTAGAACCTGCTCTGTGGAAGCATTCAGTGGATCGCTGTGTGAGTCAATGATAACACTTTGATGAGCATGGATAAATCAAAGGCTTGCAAACCCCCTTTAATTTATGCGATTTTACTCAAATTGTGCATTAAGGGAGTGGATGACTTTTCATAAATAGCCACAATGGTAACATTGTTGAGCATGTTACTTGAATATTTGCTATGCATAAGGACTTCTTTCAGGTACTGAACACATATTACTTAACTGACCCCAAATCTATTCAGTAAGCACACACTACTCCAAACTGATGAGGAATTTACTTTTCCTTAAGCTTGAATTGAGAGTAATTATAAGTGATAAATCATTTATTTTAAGGTTTATATCAATAAAATCTTATGTAGAATTTAAAAAATTATCCCCTTTCTATGAAATAATATAGGCCAACAACAGTAAACTGAGTCTCAATAAGTATGGGTCACATTTTAATTTATGTGAATAATTCCTTTAATTTGTCCGTGTTCACAAAGAAGCATACTGGTATAAGTCAAGGACCATTTTGTGTGGGAAACACACAACAAGGAAGGGAGAAATGTGAGATACAGTAGCCTGCTTTTACATGCTTTTACAACTTAGATGGTCTGCTTTAAAAAAAATGAAGGGTTTGACTCTGGAGAGATGGCTCAGAGGTTAAGAGCACGACTGCTCTTCCAGAGGTCCTGGGTTCCATCCCCGTCACCCACATAGGGACCTCACAACTGTGACTCCCATTCCTGTTGCTCCGTGATGTCCTATGGTCTTTGTAGGTACTTCCACAAATGGGGAAGCACATTCACACAGACAGACACACAGCCACAGAAAGAAGAGGTACACTGGATGAAGTATGCATTTGACTGCAGCTGTTGGAGTTGTCGGTCTGTGGTGAGGTCTGTGGCAGAGCAGTTCAATGTGGTGGGAGCTTTGATGAAAGGAACCATCCTTGGCTTGGCAACTGAGAAGTGAGGGAATGCAGGAAGAGAGACTGGGTCTCAAAATGTTGTGAATGAATGTCCCCAAAGACCCGACTTCTCCTACCAGACACCACCTAAGCTAGTACCATTGTGATGTGGGAACAAAGCCTTTAAGATCCAAGCCTATAGGGGGCATTTGAGACTCAAAAGCTGCTTTTGGCTACAGCCTGGGTGCTGTGGGCCACAGCACATCAGCTAGTGAAACACTCCACCTCTGGAGAAAGGCCTGCTGAAGAGCTTGGAGTTGTGACTAGAACACATGATCCTTTAGGTCTTCCCTGCTCCAGTCTGAATTATAAAGATTCTTTCCACAGACTTTGGTTTCAGAGGCACCTATGTTTTCATGTCTTTAGCTACAGGCTTCTGATTAGGCCTGTACAAAATATAAAACACTTTAATAAAAAGATGAACTCAGAACAATAGGATATTTTGTTTTTCCAATATCCCCAGTGGTTGGCACATGTCAGCAATAGGTTTATATATCAGGCTTGCACAAAATACAAACTATTTAGACAAAAGGAACAGTGACTCAGATCTCCTCTGTGCCCCCACACACTGGCTGCCTGTTGTATGATCTTGGTCTCTTCCTCCCAGGATTTATCGACCTTCCTACCTCTTCGCTCTGTCTTCTGTTGACAGAAAATGGGACTTTTGCTTAATTTAACCCAGGATGTTTCCTTTAAACAAAAACAATTGCTTCCTTTGGACAGGAAATTTATGAACCATAAAGTCTTCAGAGACAATTGCACTCTTTACAGAACAACACGAACCCTGAGATCCATTCATGCCCTGATGGGAACAATATTGGTTACTTTTCCATGTCTCAGCCCTGGGCTGTCTGTTCCTGCAGCCTCTACTAGCACTCACAATAAGAACTAAGCTTTGATAAATACCAGGCAGTCCATCATCTTAAATTACTTGTAGGGATACGTGTCTGTGTGAGGACAGACTATGTGCTGTGCCCATAGAAGCCAGAAGGGAGCATCGGATTCCTTTAAACTTGTGAGTTGCCAGATGTGGGTACTGGGAACTGAACCCACGTCCTCTGGAGAAGAAGGAGGTGTTATTAAGCACCAAGCCCTGCCTCAGCCCATAGACAGTGTATTGCTTCAGACCCATGTCTGTGGAAGGCTTTATGTACTGTACAAAAATAGAAAAGGAAATCACAGAATAGTGAGGACCCACAGACACTGGTGGCATCTTGTGGTGGCTTGAGTGACAGATATTCTGTTAGTATAAAAGATGCAAATACAAACTATATGCACAATGGTGGACTAGTCACTGTTCTTCATATTCTCACTGTGGGGAAACAGCCAATAGAATTAAATATCTAACATCATGAAACAGCTAAAGGAAAGTACTGTGTATGGCAAACACAGCTATCCTATAGAATTCACACTGCTGTTGCTAAAGAAAATGGCCCAACACTTTGACCTTTTTTAAATGTCCTAGTCATTTTTTATGGAGATTTTAACATGGAGAATGTTAAAATTATATTATATATAGAAACTTGAAAATATTCCAGTCAGATGAGTAGCTTGAAATATTTCACACTTTCTCAGAATAGCTTGATTATTATACTATTGTGCTGTAATTCTACTATGCATACTAGGCTCTACACAAGACAAGTTGTACATGAGGATAAACGTTGCGTGATTTATCAGTTTAACTATCTCATTACTATGGTGCAAATAGATTCATGCAGAAATAATTGTTTATGCCATGCTAACATCTGCATATACAGTAAAGCCAACAATAACCCCACAGCTTCCTAAAATTCATGTTGTCTGCCTGTATCTCATATAGGCATTTAGTCCTTTACGTTTGTAATACAATATTATGCATATCTATTTATATACTGAGTTATCTATACTACATTTTTACCATGTTTAAAAATGTATTCTGTAAATATTTTATTTGACATGTATATGATTTTAAAATAAACAAGGTGGTACACACCTTGTACATGCCTTTAATCCTAGCACTCAGAAGCAGAGGCAAGCAGACCTTTGGGTTTGAGGCCAGCCTGGTCTACAGAGTGAATTCCAGGAGAGCCTGGGCTGTCAGACAGAGAAATCCTGTCTCAAAAAAGGATAAAATAATCAACAAACATTAAAGGAGGTATTGATTAAACATCTTAAAATATAGTTCAAGTACTTCAGGCTGTGTGTTTATATGAAAGATTTAAAAAAAAAAATCTGTCTGATTTGAGCCTCTCTAAGCGAAGCCAGTATTAATAGTGGGCATTTGGTGCTTATTTTTTTAAATTGAGCTTAAGACAATAGTTTAAAATGATCATTAGCTTGTACACTTTATAAAACAACTCTATCCGATGCCATTTGTCATCCTCTGTCACAGGAATACTCTGAAAATTAGGGGTGGCAGTCTTTGGAGTTTGTGAATATTTCTTTAAAGACCAGCGCCGTCTTAGCCCTCACGCATGCTTCTGGGTCCTCCTTGCGCAAATACATCACTGTCATGTGTCTCCTTTGGTTACACAAGTATCTCGTAATATTGTGCTTGCACTTAGACCCCATTTCTCAAGCCCATAACACCCCTCCTGGCTTCTCTGCATTCTCTTGCCTATGAGATCAATATTAAGCAATCATATGAAGGTTATAGTTTCAATAAATTCATTTTAACCAAAGTTTAAAGGCAGAAAGAGAAAAATCCAAAGCACATACAACTGACATAACTCATACATCAGGCATTGGGTGAGTTCCATGTGATTCACGCTCCTGTAGGAGTTAGGTGAGAGAAAGCATCCCCTACCACCCACCTTGGCCATCCTAATGGCTCTTTGGGGGGAGCTGCATGGAAGACAGGTTTATTTGTGAAAAACCTTGGTGTCAATACATACTACTTGCTATTTGGTTATAAATGGTTAAAATCATTATGAACTATTATATTAAAGCAAGTCCTGACTAGAACTTGCTAGCTTGTCCCTTTATAACTGTGTCTAGATTTTCTAATTAAGAAATGTTAGTGTATTTTGATGCTTGATAAGGGGAAAATATTCTTGAACTTACTGTTTTCTTTTAGTTAATGTCTGAATCCATACGAAGTTTTTATTTCTTAGAAACAAATGATTTCAAACAGAACAAATAAATGATGTTTTGGGTTGTTTGTTTTGTTTTTGGAACAAGGTCTTGTTATATAGCCTGTGTTATGGGAACTCACTCCTGCCTATACCTTCTCAGGGTTGAGATAACCAGCATGGACCACTACACTGGTCTTCAAGGACATTAGAATACACATCTTAGACATGATGTTCAAGCAAAATTTAATGTGTTAAATGAGACATTGAGCTATTTCCCTTTTCGATGACCATAAAACATTCATATAACTTATAAGTAACCAACAATGCTATAAAATCATTATAGTTACTTTGTTTAAACCGTGTGGCAAATATTGGCAAATTTAATGTTTTATTTTTGTGATCTTTTAGCTTGGGGAAGTTTGTCAGAGACCTTTTAGTTCAGAAAGTCACGATCCAAGGGTAGCAGGTCTAACATCACCAAGGGTGTTTTTTTTTTTAACTCTCTGACTATGTTTTTATTAATTTTGGAAGAGGTCATATTTATAAGCTCCTTGATTTTCTGTTTGCTGTTCTGTTGGATCTGGTTCAAAACCCACTCTTGATTATGCCTCACATATGTATTGCATTGGGAGGTCTCAAATACATGATGGGGTAATTGTGCCCTATATTGCTGAGGAGCCAACATGAGCATGACTGAGCATGGGTAGTGAAAGTGGCTGACCTGTGTGGGCGCATTGGTCTGATTTAGTTTCTTTTATTATTATTCATTTTTAATCAAAATAGAATTACGTCATTTATCCCATTGCCTTTCTTCCTTCAAGCTAGTCTCAGGTTCCCTCCCTCCAACCCTTAAGTGTCCCATCCCCCACTCCCACCCCACTCTCAAATCGATAGTCCTTTATTTTCTAATATTATTGTAACATATATATTATATATTTTCACAAATACATAAATACGATCTGCTGGGTCTTTTTTGTTGTTGTTGTTGTTGTTTGTGTGTTTATGGTTTCAGAGCTGTGAGTTCTTCTCTCAGCACCCACTTGGCAGCTCACAACCATCTCTAATTCCATTTCTGAGGGAATCTGATGCCCTCTTCTGGCCTCCATAGGTACTGCATACGTGTGGTACATAGCCATAGTGTAAACACCCATATACAGAAAATAAAAATACTTTTTAAAAATCAATCCATGTAGTTTGTTTCTATCGTAAGCCGCAGGTTAGCACTGGTGGGAAATGTTTAATTCCATCCTAGCTCAGTAGGGGGCACAAATATATTTGATAAAATTTTACTATTTGACGAACAGCATCACCTTGGTTCAGTTGTGGTACCTTACAGGGATATGGGAAACTGCAAAGGGGTGAAAGCTGAGTATTTGCTTGCAGTAAAGTCTTGCATAAGATGTGTATTGATTTTAAAATGTTGAGATCATTGTGGCAACATCACACCAAGTTTAAAAAAAATGTCTGTCACAATGAGCGTTACTCCCTGGGTGGATGCTTGCCCCATCATTACCAGTGTCACACCAAGTAAAACATGTCCTATCCCATTGAGCTTTACTCTGAGGGTGGATGCTTGCCCGTCAGTCATGAAATGGAGGCTTCCACCATTTTTAATGGACAGGTAAGAATAGTTCTTTTTAATTTTTCTCTTTTAAATTGATGGTAGATTGTTGTACTATTTTATTTTACATGTATGGCTATTTTGCCTGCATTTATGTGTGTGTTTCACAGTGTTCATGGTACTGGTAGAAGCCAGGGTGTCAGATCCCCCGGAACAAGAGTTACATGTAGTAGTAAGTTGTCATTGAACCCGTGTCATCTGGAAGCTCAGTCAGGGCCCCCAGCTACTGAACCATCTCTCTGCACCACCCCCATGTTTCTTACTGAAACTGTTGCAGAGTTTTTCTTCCCATAGGCAAGGAACTCCAGAGTAGTCCCTTGACTCTCGTTCACCTCCCTGTTGGTGTACCCTATTCTGACTGCAGTGAGGACTTGGGCTATTGAGGCTACACAATACACTTTAAGAATTTCAAAGCTGTTTGTTTTGGCTTGTGCGAGTCTAGCAGTTGAGAAATTATTTAGTCATCAGCAGTCTTACCGAGACACAGGAAAAGCCACCAAGCCATCACTTCCTCTGGGATTTCTGTTTTCTGGGAGGCTTTATTACTCCTGGGGAGTGTGAGTGACTCACATGTGGGGGAAACTCAGGGTTTCCATGATGGTTCACATCTCTGTACTTTAGTGTTTACTATTAGAAACCATGTTTCTATGCTGCCAGGGATGGGAAAGAGCAAACAAACCATTAGTGGAGAGAACCTACCCATCAAATCCTCCTTATTTTTCTGTCAGTTTTGAAGCTATCAGCTTGCTAGAAAAGTCAGTTCGTAAAATGGGTTTAAAAGGCGGGGATAATTTTGAGAATAAAAATTACTGAACTTGCTGGTCCAGATAAGAATCATAGGCAGCTCTGTGTCCCAGTGGATCCAAATTCGATGGACAGAAACCGGTGTCAATCTGGATGAAAGGGCCATCTTATTCTGGCTGGATCTCTTAACCCTTAAAAGAAACAACATAAAACATAACAAAAACCACCACAGCCCCCCAAGACAATGCAGAAGTGAAAGTTGCCACTATGTTACTAGGCCTGAAGAACGTGGCCATCTGTGGTGGTGTAACCAAAAAATAGTTGTCCTTAGGTGTCTGGGACCCCTCATGCTTGGTCACATGCTACCGATCTGTTGAAACCCTAGTAGTCTCTTGGCTACTGTGAACGGCAACAGGTGGACCGGTCCTATCCCAGCTTCCTGGGGCAGCACTGTCTGTTCTGGAAGATCAGAGAACAAGAGAAGGATTTGTGTCCAGGGTCAGCTTCCTCACTCAAGGCCTACTGGGATTGGGACACCCACTTTGCTTGAAGGAACCTGCCCATCATGGTTTCCAGCACAATAAAAAGACTAGGAGACCCCTTCTATTACTAGTCTCACTGCTGGGACAAAACGAATTCAAGTTAGGTTGATTTTGGCTCAAGTCTCCAGAGTAGTGTCTACCATGGGGAAAGCCATGGCAGCTGGTTGAGTTGCATCTGCCGTCCTGATGCAGAATACAGTGATTCCTTTGTTCTGTTCACTCTTTTCTTTCTGTTCTGTCCAGGGTTCCACCCTATAGACTGGAGCCACTCAGAGCCACAGCCGATTTCCCTATTCGGTTAACCCAGTCTAGAACTTGCCTCACAGTGAGCATACGATTTTTCTCCTGGGTGGTTCAAGATCACATCAGGTTGACAGTGTGGGGCTGCACTCCTTCATCTCTTGATGTATCTCTTTTTTCTGAAAGTCTTTGTTTAGCTCCTCGTGTGTGGACATGCTGAACATACACCAAATAATTTTGTCTTATTTTGCATTTCTCATTTCTCCGCCTTTACCCCCTCCCTCCCTTCCTCCCTCCCTCTCTCTCTCTCTCTCTCTCTCTCTCTCTCTCTCTCTCTCTCTCTCTCTCTCTGTGTGTGTGTGTGTGTGTGTGTGTATTTTCTGAACAAGCCATGGCAGATAGTTTCAGAGAACAACCTAAACACGTTTCCGTGCATGATTCACAGAGGAATTAACGTATTCTGCTGTCAAGTTTGGAAGCCTACCTTTCTCAGTGTCCCTTGTTTTGTTTCTTTTTTTTTTTTAAGCACAACAAACGAAAAGCAACTTTAAGTCTTTGTAGCTGAACAACTTAGAATGGTAGCGGTGGGCTGGGGAGATGTCCAGGACTTAAGCCTGCTGACTCCTCAGCTTCACAGTACGATGTGTCCCATGGTGGAAAGGGACAGCACATGCTGGATGTTCTTCTCTGACACACGAATGCCACGGCGCATGCCTCGTACACATATACAGTAAAGTCAGTCTTGTAGGCTTGGCGCTACTGACGTGAAGTGGCACTGGAGCTTTCTAGAAGAAAACTGATCTGTGTTGGGAGAGAATATTTTAGCATAAATGAGCAGATTTGAACCTATAGAAAGGTGCACACATGGATGCATGAGATACTGTTTCGTGCAATCTGATGTTTAGCTTTTGAAATAGTGATGCTTGAACTTTCGTATCATTTCAGCGAGGCAGTTCCTTGGCCCCTCTTGTATGTTTGGCATTTGCCTGCCTCCTTGACCACTGTCTCTCACGGGGTAACTGCAGCCATGAGAAGTTCTGGGTAGATGTGGAGGCCAACGTGACTTTCTTCCTTTTCTTGCTCAGCTCTGTTCGCCATGGCTGACTCCCAGCAAGTCCATACTCTGGTTCCCAGAATTATTGATTCGAGTCATGGAATGTCCCTTTCTAATGGGATTTCTTCTGGTTCTTGTAGGAGAAATGGACTCTGGGATAGTCAGTCTCTGCTCATGAGCCTATCACTTTATCAGGGCCCACTCTCTATGCATGTAGATGCCTTATTTATTTGAATTGTCTTAAGTGCATACTTGAGTAGTGTACAGGGGTCAGAGAGAGTTCAAATATTCGAAAATGGTTTTCTCTCTCCCTTGCCCCCTCCCCATGGCTAATGCTAACCCATGAAGTGTCCATGGCCCCCTTCGATTTAAAGAGACAGCCTTGTGCATTTGGAGGGTGTGAATGCCACTCTTGTGAAATACCGTAAATAGTAATTCACCAGAGGATGACTTTTTTATTGCTTCTACATCGATAACACGCCTGTGAAGACGTATGTCATCGTGCTGAGCTCCGGGAGATAAGGGAGGAATGTGTACATTAACTTCAACATCTGCATTGACAATACCGGTCAGATCCTGTTTTGTTTACCAACACTCACTGACTTGCACGGTGTGGGTAGCTTTGGCTTTCCTTTTTCATGTCTCCCATTGCTTTCCTGAAATATTGAGGGTGGAGCTATGTTCATAATGCATCACTGACTTGATAGTTTAGAGAAACTGGGTTTGCATCCCATTGAGATGCTGTCTGTTCTCCACGGAGGAAAGAAATGATAGGGACCAGAACCGTAGATCGATCTCAGCGGAGGATGGACCACAGGTTGTACATACTGCATTTTTATATTGCTTAATACTCAGCTCAGTTAAAATGCACAGTCTCCATATAAAGGCTGCTCGTGGGGCTGGAGAGATGGCGCCATGGTTAAGAACACTGACTGCTCTTTCACAGGACCTGGGTTCAATTCCCGGCACCCACATGACAGCTCACAACTGCCTGTAACTTCAGTTCCTGGAAACCTGATACACCCTCACACAGTCATACGTGGAGACAAAACACCAATGTTTGTTTAAAAAAAAGAGACTATTTGTGGACATAAATACTATAGACCACCTGTATGTTCATGAGATGTCAGAAACCCCAGTTACTTCAAAAATCATTCTATGTGTCTTGGGATTTTCAAAACATGTTGTTATTAGCTATAGTCGAGGTCTCAGGGAATGCCACAAACTGTTAAAAATGTGTAGTGGAAGGATATCTACTGGCAATAATTACAGATTATATGTAAGGGAACACCTCTCTATGACCGAGAGCTTAAGGTCATAACTGGGTTAGCCTCAACTGCCATCATTGCTAAAATTAATCTCCCTTTCATATGAGTAAATTTAAATATTAATAGTGAAATGACATCACCATAGATAAAGAATCTATGTTGCAACTAACTTATGCTGAATTTGGAATTACACTGACATTATGAAACAGACAAATCTCAGGTTTTAAAGTTTTTACGATTCATTTATTTTTATTTTATGCGTATGAGAGTTTGTCTGCTTGTATGTAAGAACACCGCATGTGTTTACAGTTCACGAGGGGGCCAGAAGAGGGCGCCTGATCCACTGGAGCTGGATTTACAAATGGTTAAAGGATTCCGGGTAGGTGCTGGGAGCCAGACCTGGATGCTCTGTAAGAACAGCCTGTGCTATTAACCACTGACCCACCTCAGCAGGCCCTCAATATTTTAATTAAAAAATAAAAATTCCATGTGGTAAACTGTTTTCCCACTGTCCAGGCTTTTCCTGACATGCAACTAAAACAAACAGACAGATAAAATGTCCACCAACATTGGGAAGATGGCTTTAGTTTTCTTTGTCACCAATTTAACATTTCTGAGGAGGACAGAGAGCCAATTGGTGGCACCAGTAGCAGAAGCAAACACCTGCTTCTCAGGACAAAATTTTCTGCTGTCTGGTAACTTGGGGACCGGGTAGCCAAGCTGTTCACTTTTTGCGGTTACAAGGGGAAGGAAGGGATTTGGAAAATACCAATAGAGAGTTTATAAATTTTGTGACTATTGTAAGCATATACACTTTTTATTTTGTGCAGGGTTAAATAAAATGTTTTTCAATTGTGTACAATGGGAGGGAGGCCCCTTTCCTTTCTCGTATTACGGATTCTTCACTCTTGAGACTTGTTGACACAGGAGCTATGATTTATTTTTAACCTAATGCTCTTACCGCCTCTTATCCATGGCCACACTTCCTGTCCATAATGCCGTCAATTTGGGTTTCTGTTAAAAGGAGGGGTAAGCCCCCCCCAGCACTCTTCTCCACTTATTCTTCTTTCTGTGCTTGTTTCTTTGAGGGACTACCTGCCTTGATGGATGCGCTGCAGTAGCCCAGTGACCTGTTAGTTTTGTATCTGGTGAACTTATTTGCACGTGTTCCTCAGTGCCTGCTAAGTTGTAAGGGTACATAAGTAACCGTGTGTGTCAGACTGTTGAATCAGGTAAATGTGGACTTTGCTTGTTATCATCAGTAACTTTTATTGACTAAATGCACACGTGTGCTGAGATGCAAATCGGTGGAGCTAAGGGTGGATGGTGACAAGAGAGTATCAGCAAAAAAACCAAAAAAACAAAAAATGATTTGATCCTCCCAGTTACTGAAAGGAATCCTGTCAAAGACAATTATCACTGCTACCTACTACGTAGTGAGCACTTAGAGTTTTCGAGGTCTGAGGAAAGTAAAACACCCAGCAAACAAATGGCCATGTTTCCAGACAGACATGTAAACGGGATTGGGGAGACAGAGCCTGCAAGGTCAGGAGACTCTGGGGCTTGGCACTTCTGTTTCATGTGGAGTCCCCACGGTGGATATGGTTGTTGTTGAAACTTAAAACAGTTGTATTAGCAGCTTGATTGAGAGGGGGAAAGAGACCCAGGATAAACAAAAGTATGTGTTTTCACGACAGCTTAATTGTGTACAGTGTATTTCCTTCCCCAGTGCCCTCCAATCCATCAAACAGAAACACACACCAATTTATTGTATTAAAACATATAAACTGTTAGGAAAGTATAATTCACAGGCCAGCCAGGGGGAGCGGCTGCTGTTGAACAATTCTCCATTGTTCCAAGGCCATGGCATAGCTGCTGCTTGCCTTTTGCATTCAATCCCATTGGCTAAAATGCTCATTTTGAGGATAGGAGGACTAGCTTACACCTTAAAAACACTCTTTCCCTGCAGTGGTTTGGAGAGTCCTGGGGGCCTGGGAAAGTTCAGCTTTGGGAGGGGAAAGAGGCCCCCTTTGTCCCCCTATACCACTCCTCCGTCTTCATCCTTTAGTTTGCTACAGCTTGGAGAAGCTTCCAGGCAGTCAGAGCTAATTGCAGCTCACTCAGGAAAGTCTTCATTAGTGTGGCCACACATGGTCACCAGATGTGTGGCCAGGAGGGACAGCAGGGCGAGGCATCCAGAGGAGAGCAGCAAGGAGATCCGTCTGGAAGCTTCATAAGCCGTCTTTGTTTCCAGGTGTATTGTGTTAGAGACACGGGTGGCTGGGGAGTTGAAGAAGATGAACGCCTTCCAGTTCAGTCCTGCTCTGGGCTGTGAATGGGATCCTTTGTTCTCTTCAAAGCATTAAGACTTTTTTTGGTGACTGTCAATGGGCTAGAGATGTTTCACTTTCTTCATGGGAGAAAATGAAAATGTCCTGGGCTATCAAAGCAGCGCTAGCTAGCTGGGATTTGATAACCCAAAGTTAGAGTCTTGAGACAGACTGTACTAAACAATTGTACATGTGACCCGTCAGGAAGAAGTCTCCAGGGAAGAGCACAGGTCTCAGGTGGTAAAACATGTGCCTGCATAAGCATGAGTGTGTAAGTTCAAATCCCCATAATCCACGAGAAAGGTAGATGGGGGGGGCGCTTGTGTCCCTGGTGCTGCAGAGGTGGGCACGGGGGGATCCTGGCGCTTACCAGACAGCAGCCAGCCTGGCCACACAGAAAGACTTCTGGTTCACCATAGATTTGTCTCCAAAGTAAGGCTGGATGGGATTGAAGACTATATTTTGGATTCAATTTCTGGTCTATGCAAACACACACACAGACACAGACACAGACACAGACACAGACACACACAGACACACACACACACACACACACACACACACACACACGGGCTGTTTTTACATTTGTATTTATGTGTTACTTGTATTTATATGAGTGCTCACGTCTCGGAGGTTCGTGTGCTCATACCTACTTGTGAAGGGCTGGGACTGACATCAGGTTTTCTGGACCCCTCTCCTTGTTTTGTACAGAGGTAGGGTCTCTTTCGGAGCTCTGTGTGCAGCACAGACTGGTGTGGCCATCACACGCTCTGAGGGTTTGTCTCTGCCTCACACATGCTGGGATTGCATGTGGGGTGCTGTCCCCACTCAGCCTTCCTGTGCCTTTGGGGATCTGAACTCCAGTCCTCGCTCTTGTGTGGAAGACATGATTGACTATGGAAGATTTCTCTGCTATCTTTTGTGTTTTCCTGTGAGGCGTCTCTGACCAGTCTGGTCAGACCTTGAACACTCCCCATACAGTGGCACTTCCACTATCAGTGAAGAGTGCTGGTTCTGGTCCCTAATCCCTGGAGCTTAAGAAATTCATATTTCTATTTATTGTTAAGCTTTCTGCAGGTTGGGATGTATTATCTACCCTCTTGGAAGATTTACGGAGTCCCAGAGTCTCTGCTCCTGAGGGTGTACCGCTGTCATCTTCTCACTCACCGGCCTCTCATTTGCACACAGATTACTTCAGAAGGCCAGTGAGACCCGGCCCTTGGCTAAAGCTCCTGATTCTACAAATGGAGTGTTCTGATGTCGTAACCAATCATAACTTTCAAAGTGGCCCCATGAACTGGATTGCCATGAGAAGCCTGTGAGCTTTAACCATTGTTACTCCTTTGGTATCTGAAGCAATACCTTTAAAAAAAGAATCACTTTGGGATTATCCTGTGGATTTTATTGTACTTTTTAAAAGTTAGATTTTGTAATGGGGATGGAGTGATGCACAGCAGCCAGGAGCAATGGCTGCTCCTCCCCCACAGACCTGGATTTGGTGTCTATCACTCATAGGGTACCTCACAACAGTCTGGAACCCCAGTTCTAAGGGATACAATGCCCTCTTCTGGACTGTGCAGGCACCAGGCATCCTTGTTGTGCAATGACACATATGAAGGTCAAATATTCATATACTAAAATAAAATAATGTTCACTCAAGTTAGACATCACAGATCTTGGAAAGGCAATTGAGTAAGCGTCGTGTGGACTCATTCATGCTATAGCTGCGCATTCTTGAAGATTGGGTGGGAATTTGACTGCATTTCTCGGGTAGTACATATGGACTGACTCTTTATGACTCTTCTTCCTCTTCTGTGGTAAAATCATGAAGGAACCTGGGAGAAAATTAAAAAGTAAGGAATTAGAAGGTTAAAGGAAAGGGAATTAAAGAAGATGGGTAAATTGGTCACAGTCCATGATGTACATGAAAGAAATTATCTGGAGCCTGACACTTAACTACAATAGTTGCACACTGATGAAATATTGAGCAAAGGATATGTCAATATATTGTTATGAAAGAATAAGTTTTAGGAGGAAGAGTGAGATAAATTTCCTGTTGTCCTAGAAGATCCAAATTTGTTTTGTTCTGTTTTGGTTTTAACATTTTTTAGAATTAGAAGCATTTTAAAGTTTAATAAAATCCTTGAACAATCTTATACGTGTGCTTATCCTCAATTTTGTTGTGTGTACACATCTGTGTGTGTATAGGCAGGGTTATATGTGTACCTGTGATCGTGTGTGTTTATACATGCATGTATATGTACATGTGGAGCCCAGAGACCCCATCTAGTATCTTCTCAACTGCCCTCTACCTTCATTTTTGAGCCAGGGCCTCTCAGTGATCCTGAAACTCATGGACTTTCCCAGACAGGCTAGCCAATAAGTCCTAGGACCCTTTTGCCTCTGCCCAGCACTGCTGGGATTGAAGGCCAGGACATTTATGTGGCTGGCAGGTGGGTTGTTGAACTTACATCTTCATGCTAGTACAGCAAATGTTTTTCTGACTGAGCTATCACCCAGGATTTTAATATGGTTCAGGACCTCTCAAAACTTGTCTTCCAGTTTGTAAACCTCAACTTGGAAAGTAAAGACTGTGTGACCCACAATATCAATTCCCTAAAAGTGGTGGAAGAGAAAGGAGCGATGAAGAGGTCCTTGAAGAACAGCTGTACTCACTAAAGGATGCAGCTGTGGCTGGTACACACCTGTTTTGGTCACTCAGTCACAAGATGCTCCCAGCCAGTAAGCCTTTACTGACCTTTCCTGAATAGATTTTATAGCTTTATCCACCCAGTATTCCATGTCACAGTCTGGGTGAAAGAATGAGTGGATAAATGAATGAATGAATGAGTGAATGAATGAATGAATGAATGAGTTAATTTTAATGCCATGGATAAGTATCTGCTATAGCTGCTGTCGAGAGGCACACTCATTATTTCTCCACACAGACTTCATTATGGAGATTTGCCAACATTGTGGTTTATATATCTGGACATTTGAAATACACTTAATCCTGAGGTTTTAATACATTGAGTACTTACTGTGGCAAGTGTGTGTAGCGGGTAAGCTCACTGACTTTGTTGTATGTTAATGGCATACCGGAAATATGGTGTTCATATTTTCAGTAACCAAAATTCACTTTGATGGCATTTCAAAAATATACTTTTCAGTCAGTTTTCAAGGATAAAAATAATGCATGCTGGGAGATAATATGGATAAGGATGTCATTTCCCCACTCTGGTGTGTGTGTCCCTTTTGTGTCAGCTGTCCTCTCCTTTGGAAAGTCACAGGGGCATTAAACGTAGAGTTGTATGTATGGAGCTCTGATGACAACTTTCCTGCTCTTCCACCTTCACTGGGACCTTGGGATGGAACTTGGTGCCAGTCCTGGGAAGCAAGCACCTTTAACCCCTAAGCCATCTCACTGGGCCCTTCTGGAACTTTTATATCCTTGATTCTCCCTTTCCTTAATCCATCCACTTTGAGTTGATTTTTGTGGATGGCTTAACAGGCTTTCTTGGACCACCAGCGCCCAAGTCATGACACAGACTTATCACTAATTACAAATGCTCAGCTTCAGCTTAGGCTTGTTTCTAAGTAGCTTCTTTAACTTAAATTAACCTGTTTCCATTAATCTATGTGCTGCACAGAGGCACCTCACATAATTAGTTTTCATCCTGCTTTCCTACTTCCTCTATGTCTGTCTGTCTGTCTGTCTGTCTGTCTGTCTGTCTGTCTGTCTGTCTGTGCCCTGGCTCCTCCTCTTCTCTCTGCCCACCAGCCCTGCCTGTCCTTCCTCTGCCTTGCTATTGGCCATTCTGCTTTTTATTTGACCAATCAGGTACCTTAGGCAGTCAAGGTAGAACAGAGCACATCTTTACACAGGTAGAAAATTATTCTGCAACAGAAACAAATGCAACACATCTTAGCATATTTAAACAGATGTTCTTATTCTACAGCAAGCTGGTGTAGGGTAAGGACAACTGTATTCTGCTGTGCATGGCAGCGAGTTCCTTCAGCTCCAGTATGCCTCAGCATGCATGCTGTGCACCTTTGTGGGAGGTTGTTGCCTACAAGCTAACAGCACAGTGCAGTGAGGTCCACTCTGTACTTGCCTGGATTCATCCTGGTCTGGTCCTTTGCTCCATGTTTGGTTTTATGCTGTCCTCATTGTCTTTGGTTGTGATGGCTACCTGGTGTGACTGAGGAAAGACTGTGGTGCCCCTGGTTACCTGGTGTGACTGAAGACAGACTGTGGTGCCCCTGGTTACCTGGTGTGACTGAAAACAGACTGTGGTGTCCTTGGTTATCTGGTGTGACTAAGGACAGACTGCAGTGTCCCTAGTTACCTGGTATGACTGAGGACAGACTGTGGTGCCCCCAGCTTAGTCCTTCCTCTCTAGGAAGGGTGAGAGAATGTGTTTGATGAGGAGTACCATACAATACAGTCATCTTTGGTTTACACAGTTGGATGAGTGTGGACGTAGAGAATATCTGGAGTAAGACTCAGATAGACTCAGTATGTCTAACACCTTCCCATATCTTAATTGAGCCTAACACTTAAACCTTTGTGTCTCAAGAAAGTGTAGGTGACATCATATCAGCCTTAGGGAGATATAATGAGGATAAATTATTACTGATAAATGACAACCAAGGCTAAATCTGGAAGTTCTGCCTAGAATAAGTAAATCAAAGTTATCAACATTTCTCAAATATTTACTTCAATACAATTAAATAATACTACTAAATCAAAATACTCACAATTGATTGACTTCTTTCCCAACACACGGGAGGCAGAAGCAGGTGGATCTCTGAGTTTGAGGCCAGCCTGGTCTACAGAGCATGTCCAGGATAGCCAAGGCTACACAGAGAGACCCTGTCTGAAAAACAAAGCAAAACAAAGTTCTCAAATTGGTACATATTGAATTCTAATATCCCTCTGCACTTTCTTCTTTAAGACTTTTAAGAAGTATAGGGAGCTTAAACATGGAATGTTAGAAGACAACAGTGAACATTTAAAAAATATAGGTAGCTCAGCTCAACTCAAGAGGTATGCACTAATAATGCAAAATTGGATTCAAATGCGGTTTTATTTAAAGAAAAAAGTATTGGAGGATCCTTGGCTCTGAGTAAATATTTCATTAAGTTACACTTAAATGTGTTATGAAGCTGATGAGGCTTTGTGTTGGTTTTAAAGGAATTATGATCAGTCCCTGAGCAATATAATCAATAATAAACAGCATAAATCTTCAATTAAGAATGCCAGCCTTCTGCAGGAAGAAACATGCTTTGATTTTCCCCCCTGTATCTCCCATATATGAGAGCAGCTAGACATTATTGTCACTCACAAAAATAAATGTGGTCATTTATTTTTAAATAGAATTGATTTTTGTTCTATGTAACACGAACTGATACCATAGACTGAGACAACAGTAAACATTCTTGTATCTGTGTGGGGTGTCCTTTCCCTGACTTGTTTTAGTAACAAATATCAGACATGTTTGAAACCCACTGAGTAACATGAACTAGATTTCTGCTGCTAATTAGTGTGGCTGAAATTGTAATGATGTCATCCACAGGGACTTATAAATACATCCTGGTTACAATGTGACTTGGGGTTTATTCTGTAGTCATTATTATTCACTTAAAACTCCCCTGTCCGGGCTCTAGGTGTAATCCAGAAAAAGATGGGGAGATTTAGCCTTTATCTTCATGATTTAATATAGCAGATCTCTTAGTTATCATTCTGGACTAATCCAGGATTGTAGCAACTTCTTAGAGTCTGCCATTTGAGTTTTAAGTCAGTCTCTTTACTGTACTAGTTAGAGGAGAATGCCTCTGCTTGCCACACATGGAACAGTCAACATGGATTTTTTTCCACTGTCCAGTTCTTAGTTTAACCTCTGCAGTACCTGTTTGACACATGACTACTTTAAAACTAGATCCACCACGCTTGTTATAAGTGATGTATCCACTCATATTCAGACATGCCTGACCCTGGCGGCACTGTGTTCAATTCTGAGATCCTCGACGTAAGCAGAGCTGGTACAGCTTCCAGCCTTCAAGGATCATCACGGTACAGGAACAGGATGGACTTTTTTCTTCTTCTCAAAATAGGGTCTCATGTACACCTCAGGCTAGCCTTGAACGCACCATGTAGCCTAGGATGTCTCTGAGCTTGTGAGCCTCTTGCCTTTATTTCCTGAGGAAAATATAGATATTTAATGAGTACTACAGTTATATTACATAAACTCTGTCAGTCTTAGAAACACAAATATCAGATGTTTTCTCTCATTTGTAGATCCTGTATGTTATATAGATACATGAAGTAATGTGTGTGCATTTTGGGATGAAGATAGAAAACTGCCCAGGGGAACGAAGGAGATGCATTGGAGGGGGCGAGGAGAAGGATAAGGGGCAGGAAGGCAATAAGCTCCAAGTGCCTGATCTGCTTGAATGAAAATGTCCTTATCAGATCCAGTTCTGTGTGAAATTAGCATATGCTAATAAAGTAGAACTATGACCATCGTGGCCATGTTGCACAAGCCTGTATGCCTGTATGGAGGCTTAAGATGGAAGTATTAATGTGGAGCAGGTAGTCAAATCGGTCTCACTGCCTAATCCTTAGGCGTCACAGAATACTATGTGCTAAGGTGTAGGAGCGAGGGAAAACAGCAAAAGCATCAAGGAGGCACCAGAGTAGCAGGAAGGAACAGCAGAGAGTTGTGGAGCTGTGAAGTTCCGGGGTCCAGTTTGGACAGGACTCCACAGATAAATTAAGAGTATTTTCATATATCATACATAAATAAGCTTATGCTTGTGGTCTGAAGGGAAACTCGTGTTTGTACTTTCAAAGGACGCTTTGGAAACAGAGTGGAGAGAAATCGCTTGGGGGAAGCAAGGCTACAAGCTGGGCTTGTCTGCATAGTTTGCATCAGTGGTGCAAGGAGAGGACATGGTAGACCTGAAGTTAGAGGCAGAGGACAGGTCTGATGTTGGGGAGAAGGACTTCAGTGTAGGCTGGTGACTTTGAACTCCTCTACTAGGGATCCAAACTAGACCTTGACATAAGCTAGGCAAGCACTCTCCTACTGAACTGCTGCATACTAACCCCTCAGGACAGTCAGTTAATTGGTGGAAGAATGGACATGAGACCAAGAATCCTCCTCCTGAAACGGCCATATCTGCCCTTGTTCTGCTTACACATGCTGCTCCTTAGACTGTACTATCTGCCCTTTTAAACATACCGCAGGAACCCATAGATCAACTGGGATGAATGTTTGTATCAGCTTCCATCCTACCTGTCAGCCCCCCTTTTCACATTGCCCATGGTAATGGCATCAGAGTTGAGAGAGAAAGCTGGGCAGATAGATCAGTAGGACCTAGTAATGAACTGATCAGTAAGAACAACTCTCCAATAACCAGATAATGAGCCCCAGTAAGTAGAGATATTCCTTTAATAACACTGGGCATACAGGAAGATGAGGTCGTGAATTTGACTCCAGAAATGATAAGTTTTATATATCTTAGTGTCAAGTTGAAAGTGCAGTGTGCTGTAGAATATTGTTGTATGAAGTTCAGAGACTATATTTGAGAAGTGAGGGAAATTTTTGTTGTTTGGGGAAGTGAGAAGTCAGAGGACAACCTAGGCTGTGTTGCTTATCTTCCTGTATAATATATAATCATATGGTCCAACTCAGAAGGACACCATCTTGGTGGTCCTAGGGTTATTTTTATGCCATTGGAATTCTGATCATATTAATAAAGGACGAGGTATAACTGAATCAGGGAGAAAATTTAAAAGGTCAGTCTTAGATTCAGATCATTTCTTTTATGGTGTTGGAATCTCAACAGGGCTATTGAGTCTGTATAGTTGCTTTCTACCTCTAGGACCAAATTCTACAGACCACAAGAGCAAGAATGTGGTCATCTTTAAGTCAACCTGGTATCACCAGTGACTTTCTATGTGCAACACACATAGTAGGCACTTTGTAAACACCTGTTTACACCAAGATGAATGGATGAACCAATAGCATGATTTTCCCAAAAGTATGAGAAAACCCCATGAGGCACTGTGGGATTTCACAAAGTAAATTCCTGTGGTGATATATTATTTATGATGTATTAAAGCTTGCCTGAGGATTCAGAAAGCAAAGTCAGCCTCAAGCTATAGAGATCAGGCAGTGGTGGTACACACCTTTGATCCCAGGACTAAGCATTAACAGGTAGACATATTTCTGTTAGTTCAAGACCTCCATGGCCTACACAAAAGTGAAGAGTAACAGAAACTCCTACCTTTGAACCCAGCACCTGGGATCACATGCCTTTAATCCCAGCTTTGGGGATGTATTTAAGACAGGAACAGGGTCTCAAAGGTAGAATTCGTTCTCCAGCCACATTGAGGATTGGAAGACATTGAAATCTCAGGATTCTCCAGACATGCTGGGGAGAGGCAGCAGTCTGAGGCTTAGTGAAGAGCTCATCAAGACAGGATCAGCCCTTTCAGCCTGAGGTAGTGGTAAGAACTAGTGGCCAGCTGCTTTGCTTACCTGATCTTCATCTTGAAGCTTGAACACCAACATCTGTCTTTGGGTATTTTGTTTTCATGCTACGAATTCCTATGACTAGTTGAGGGAATTTGAAGGTGGCTGTTTTTTCTGTCTTGCATGGAAAAGTCTGAGACTAGAATATGGCTATCAGTTTGGATGGTGTAAATCTAACAATCTGTGCTTGCTGGTGTCTGGCTCTCCGTCGGTATGTGACATTGCATGCACTCCAGTGCATCAGCCCAGACATAAGTAGCACTTATCATTGTTGTATTAAGACACTAATAAAGACTCTAGGGGGATTTTTAAAAACTCTAAGAATATTCACTTTGAAATACCCAAATTTCTTTTTGTTGTCATTGTTTATTTTGAAGAGCTACTGAAATTACAGGATTGTCATTTACAGTACACTAGGCCTCACTGTGGAGGATGGTGTTGTTGTGGTCCTCAGAATATACAGTTAGTAGCACTTCAGTGTTTTCATGTCAGTGTGAGTCACCAGGTTGTCAAAGAGTTTACATCTTATCTACTGGAGAGACTCTGCCATTCCCAGGCTACATCAGTGCCTGGGGTCTGATAAGAGGATAAAGCCACAAGGCAGAAGAAAATAGAACTTCTTAATGAGTGGGTAGTTTCTGGTGACCCTGTGATGTCTGGAAACATGGAGCTCTGTCCCCTTCAGTGCAGAGTTTCTCACATGGTCACATCTTCAGTGCAGAGTTTCTCACATGGTCACATAGGCAATCTTGCGTTTTGAAATTAGGAATCTGACCGAAAGGACCCCCCCTGAACGTCCCCTTTCCCAGGTCACTCTATCTTTCCTCATCACCTTCCCAATGCTCTGCTTGTGATGTCACCTTGTTACTCCTCTCTGGCAATGACCCTTTTCAGGAAAGGGAGTGACATCCGTGGCCTGAGTGCCAGCAGAATTCAGCATACACCATAAGCCAGCAGTTGTTGGGCTGTTTTCTGCAGGGCACATCTCGTCTTCTTGAATCCCTGGTAATAATAAAGCTTTTGTCATATTGGAGGGGAAAGAGGAGACGCAATTGAGAGTGGTTTGAGAGGATGACTGTGCGCCTCTCAGGTCCGGCTATGAGAGGAATACAATGATGGCCCTCAGAGCTACATATGGTCTTCCTTCCGAGGGAGTTGATTAAGCAGCTCCGGATGAAATTGAAATCCTGTGATTTGACCTTTGTCTGGCCTGGGAGGGCTGCAATTCGCATAACAATTTCCTTTTGTTCTTTGTTTGGAATTATTAATCCAACATGAGCCTCGAATTAATCAGGGGTAGTGCGTACTACGTTTCTAATTCACGGCTCCGCTGCCTGTGTCTTTTTTAATTACGGCCGAATGATAGCAGGCCTTTGCCCTGATTGCCACACTTACTCACCACACATTGAGGGACGAAGAGGCCAAGCAGGCGGGCGGAGGCAGATTACTTCAAGGTTTTTACTTAATTGTTTTCTTCCTTTAAATAAAAAGCACTGGCTGAACCTTGAGGCCAGGCTGAGAGAGAACCTTTGTGGCTACTGCTTGTTTTAACTTTGGGGGGCAGAGAAACTCTGGTTAGGGCCACAGCTTCATTATTTATTAAAGTACACCTCATATCTTCATGGGGCCTGGAAGGTTTGTGAATGGTGGGTCCGGTGTCAAAAGATCTTCTGAGGCCTTTGAATACTGTCTTTTCATTCTTGATTGGTCACGTTTTTGTAAGATTTAAGTCATTAAGAAATATCTGTGGCCCACATGTATCTAGGATCCTTGAGTGCACTGTTATATCTTCTGTTTTGCTCTAAGGGAATTGCTTTCTGAAAGACCATAACTTAGTCTAGCTTGTCCACCTTGCTCTGAACATAGGATGGGACCCAGGAGGCAGATGCCCATGAGAGCTAAAAGGAAGAACTTTCGGGTATAAGTTTTGAATTACTTCCTCCCTCAACTGCTTTTCATATTTTAGGAGGGCTTATGCTCTGATCTAGATAAAATGGTATTTTAAAAAGTCATATCCTGACTATGGAGTTCCTAAGCTTTTCCCTGGAGATACTGGGTAGACTTCATGACACTTCCACAGCAAGCTTGTGAGAGCAGATCTTTTCTTCCCCTCAAGTGCCCTGTTAGCTTAGAGAAAACCCTCTTCACTCCATGTGTAACTTTAGGCTTGGGCAACAATGTAGTGCCTCATAAACATAGTCAGATCTTTTCCTTTCTAAAATTCGGGTCTCAAGATAAATAAATGATAACAAGCAGCAAGATTCCTTTGCATCCCACATATACATACCCATTTAAAGGCCTAGTCATGCTTATTTATTTACTTATTTTTCCAGAATCATTTGGTAGACCTCTAATGAGTCTAATGAGTGGATAGTTGCTACATTATCCATGGATTTGAAGGCTGGCAAGAATTTTAATTTATAATCATTGTTACACTTTAGACTGGTCTCCTGTCATAGCTGTTTAGTGTCCTATTATGTTAATTTTTGTCTTTTATTTTTGAATTAAAGTGTAATTACATAAGTTTCTACCTTCCATTTCTTCTCTCCAACACTTCCCATATACCTAGCTTGCTATAAGATTCATGGCCTCTTTGTCTTGTGTGTGTGTGTGTGTGTGTGTGTGTGTGTGTGTGTGTGTGTGTGTGTGTTAATACCTCTATAAATACAACCTGCTCAGTCCATATAATGCTACAGTTAATGACTAACCATTTGGATAATCAATCAGGGGATTCATCCCTGAAGGAAACTGTTTCACTTACTCTCAGTGCCTCTAAGTTGCTTATAGTTCTTTGTCTAGGGTCGAGGCCTATGAGATCTTTCTTTTCTATATTATCATGTCTTTTGAGTGTTGTCCTTGTTCAGATATTTTTCAGCAGTCATGTTGATTGAGACTTAATATATATATATATATATATATATATATATCTTCCCTGACATATCTAGGAGGTGAAATCCCACAGCAAATTTTCTGGCTCCGACAGACTCATCTGTGAAAGAGGGACTTCCACTGTTTGGAAAAGTCAGTTGTTTTGAGGGCCCTAAGCTGAATGGGTAGTCATGACACTTCAAGCCAGGTTATCACTGAGGATGAGATTCTGAATGGAGAGTCAGGGTCCTACAGGTCTGGTGATAGCTTGACTCCAGTGTTTCATTTTCCTTTTCAATGGTGGCAAGGTTCTGGGGAGAAAGTGTTGTGGAGTATCCCTTGGTACTGTGTGAAGATGTGTCACTGTGATTGGTTTAATCAAGGTCTGAATGGCCATTAGCTAGGCAGGAAGAAGTTAGAAGGGACTTCTGCGGACAGGACCGAGAACTCTGAGAAGAAGAAAGGAGGAGTGGCCAGCCAGATGCAGAGGAAGCAGGAAGGGCAGTGCAGAGTAAAGGTAACCGAGCCACCTAAAAGAATGTAGATTAAAAGATGTTTAATTTAAGTTACAAACACTAGTTAGGAACAAGCCTAAACTAAGGCCAAGCTTTGATAATTAATAATTACTTTCCCTGCCATTTATTTAGGATCTAGCTGGCAGGACAGAGAAAGACTCAATACAAGAAAGGTTCCTCCTACTTCTGAAGGCATGTTGTTTTAATACTTCCATTGTGGTTAGGAGCTGGAATCTGATGCAATAGGCAGGTTGGCTGCTGTAGTTTTTGTCCTTATAGTATTTTCGTTTCTTTGTTGATAGATGCAGTCATAAGAAAAGAAAAATTGCAAAGCCTCAAACTGGGAGGGAAGTTGCTTTTGAGTTTTCAGTTAAATGTCGTTTTAAATTTTGTGTGTGTGTGTGTGTGTGTGTGTGTGTAGGAGACATGACCAGTGAGGCTGCACTAAAGAAACCTGTAAAGCAGGTGTGGTGGGGATAGAGGGCTGCTGGCATGATGGAAGACTGGATGGAGCAGAAGGGTTTGAGCGTGTAGGCTAATGAGAAGGAGCTGTGGAACAGAAGATCTGGTGGAGACTGGAGGGAATGAGGAGGCAAGGTCCTGGGTTAATTAGAACAGAGGGGATCCTAACCCATGATTGGAGAGTTATCTCCAGGCAAAGATAAGGCATGTCCTCTGACTCTGCAGAGATGTTACAAGGCAGGCTGCCTAAGATGTGAGTACATAGAACAGAAGGGTATCTCTGTGGGAAGTGAGGGCATCTGGAAGTGAGGGGGATGCTGGCAAAACGAGACCAATGGGTGTCTGGTGCTGCTGTGAGGGGTGAGATGAGGGAGAAAGGACCCTTGAGGCTCTTGGATGGTGCTGGCAGCATGGGTATGGGTGTGGCAGAGGTTCCCAGCTGCATCCAGCCGTCCAGGGTGGGTGAGCCGAAGAGACAAATATGCTGCTTATTTAGGATGAGGCTTCTGGCAAAGATGGAAAAGGGCTAAAGAGTAGTCAATACCCATTGATGCATTGCTCCTAGTAACTTCTCACACAGAAAGGTAACCTGAATTATTGACAAGTGAGAGAGATAGAAACAGGAACAGGGTTAGGCCAGATCGCTTTGCAAAGTCAAACGCTCTTTCCAAACAGGACACAGGCATCTCACAGTCCAACACATTTTGTTATTTCCAACAAGATGATTTTATTGAGTCATCCAGTGAGTTATAGGATGAGAACATTTCTTGTAAGGATTACATAAAACTCAGAAGGAACCGGTGTTTGGTGAGGAGATTCCCCTTTTACTGTAAATGTCAAATCCATGGAAAATCTAGAAACAGAAACCCAGTTACTTATGGGCAAACACCCTTGGCTTTCAGCAGTAGGTCACTGGCTTTTGCCATCCCTCTCTCCTGGCTTCAATTCCTTTGTTCTTTTCCAGTCTTTGGAGAAGGTCGATAGCCCTACACGAGTCAGCATGGTATGGCCACATTTCCAAAAGGCACATGCCAAACTCTTGGGGGCCCTGATACACCCAGGTGGCCCACCTTTTACCATTCCTTCCCATTTTCTGCAAATGCTATTACCAAATACAGCTTTTTTTTCCTCCTCCAGAGTCACCAGAGTCTATTTGGCACCTTCTCTATTCTGCCCCACTTGTTACCTTCTGATTACTCGGTGAGGGGATCGAGTTGTCTTATTGCTAACAGCCAAATGACCCAGGGATTAATGAATTTTCTGTCCCTGGCCAATTGGTTTTTAGTCAGCAGTTATTTATTGGGAAGTCTGGGGACATGGGTTCTCAAGCATGTGCAGCTGTACCCTTGATACTCCCAACTCCATAGGCAAATGTAGACTGTCTTCATTATGGTTTGGTTGCATTTTCCCCCCATTGGTTAGACAATCTGTTGCCATTTGTGAACGACTCTTCGGATGCACAACATGGCTTGGGATTCTCTCTAATTATTTGGATTCCATGTTGCAGAGGACACAGTGGTTCTGATTCACACCATCCATGGGAGGCTGCCCCTCCTGTCACAAGTGACAAATTGCTCCTGGAGAGCACAGTGTTACATCTTTCCCACTGCATCCCCGCCAGGCCACCATCACCGGATCAGCCGCTCTGCGGAGGACTCTCATGGACACATCCATGACTGACGGTGTGGCCTTGGCCTTTCTCCCCCCAGCTCTGCTCTTTTGGACATAAGGTAGAGATTACCACTAATGGTCTGTCATTTCCTAGAAGCTCCTCCCCCTAAGCTGTCTCACTGTGGTTTCTTTTCTGCCCCCATTGAATGGTAGTCTTTGATGTCACACAAGAGAATGCTGTTGGCTAACAGTCTAGAGGCTGCTTCATTTGAGCTAAACACCACACGAAAACAAACGTGATCCATCATATTTCATTACTAGCCCCCCCCCCCCTTTTGGTGCCTCCCTATTTTTTTTTTTAAGTGTCAGAGTTCCATCCTGACAGGAATCAGGAAGATATGTGTGATTAAGAGCAGTAATAATGTGTATTGCATTGTATTGTAAATGACCTTCCCAAGCCTGCTACTTTACTATCCCGCTGGCACTGGCTCCCCAGCATTTCTGACGACTCGGTATATACAGTGTATTAGCGCAATGGAGATCATTATGTGGCCTGTATTTGAGTCATTTTTATTTAAGATGCCAAACAATAAGCTGTTGATTGGGGGAACAAGAGGCGAACAATACTGTTCTGTGTCGTATAATACACCACCATTTTCCAGCTTTGCTTCAGAAGGGCCCTCTTCATTGTTTTTGTATAAAAATGGTTCTTAGGAGGAGGAATATTTTGCTGAGGTATGTCATTATTTTGCAAATTTCTATTATCTCATCATGTTGTCTTCATTGTAAATTGCAGCTAATTAGGAACCTAGTTAGAGCCCAGCTTTGAGGCTGGCTTTTTTGTGAAAAGAGCCCACCGATTACCGCACTACAAGAGAGGAAGGGGAGAGAAAGGGGAGATTAATCTGGTTACCTAGGCGACACTCGCTTCCATCTGTGAGGAACAATACATTTTTGTTTCCTTGGCTCAGTTCAGATCTGTTTTGTTTAGAGGGGGAAAGAGAGAGAGAGAGAGAGAAAGAGGGAGAGACAGAATGAGAGAGAGAGGCCAAAGAAAAGAGAGAAACTAGCTTCTCACAATGCTGCGTTGTGTCTGGCCCAGGCTTAGGGCTTGATTTCTCTGTAAGTTAGAGGTCTCAGGGGAGTGAGAAGATGAAAGAGATAAACTCCAAAGTTCCCAAAGGTCATGACCTCACCATACAAAGCCAGCAGTTTTTACCTCCAAATCCCCTTCCCCCCCTCAAGTACTTAAGGGAAACAATAGACTTGTGGTTCTCAACACGGTATAGTTTGCATTAAAAACATGGTGCCCCAAATGTGAATTTGAAAAGTTATTTAAAATTTTTTTACTGAATAAAGTAATTGTTAATTCTAAGAATCTACTTGCGAGTCTACTTTTTACCCAGCAAGTTAATTTAGACTTTCCTATGTTCTCTCTTTTTAAATTCAAATGACTTTGCTGAAGACTGCCATTTCTGTGTGGCCGCACAAAGTTTAAGGTATGAATAAGACAAATCTATTGACTTTGCCTAGGGTTGAGGCTCACTGATGACTCCATTCCAGTTGCTTTTGTAAGCAAGTCTTTGCAGGGAAACCATTTTTCTTGCTTTGTTCACAACTGGAGGTAGTGGGCTGCCCGTTTCCTTTCATGGAGGTATGGAGGATGAACTCTGATGGCTCTGGAGAAGAGAGAGTCTACTGAAGAGGCTTAGAGGTCAGGACATTTCTGGTAAATTGGCCAAATTCCCATCCTGAGTGAGCCTAGTGCTTTGGGCATTGTCTTCCCATTGGTTCCATGCCATCATGCTAATGAGTAGTTACTTGCCTACAGGATGACATGGAATTAAAGGTGATTCCCTCTCTAGGGCCCTGGAGCCTTCTGACACTTTCTGATCCATAGAGGCACTTACAGCATCCTGCAGAACTCATACTTCATGCTCATCAATCAGTTCTCTTCTCAAACCACATTCCCAACAGAAGGATGACAAACCACTTTAAAGCCACAAAAGTTCTCACCTGAAAAGGTGTTGCCCATTTCTCTTGTCTCATTTGAAAGTGGAAAAAACTAAACAGGTTATGTAGCCCAGGCTACCTTTCAACTTTCTATGTAGTTAAAGATAACCTTGAATTTTCTCCTCCTGACTTCTACTTTCAAGCACTGGCATTATAGGTGTGTGCCACCAACCCTACCCAGTTGTATGCTGGCATGTGGATTGAATCCAGGGCTTCATGCATGTCAGGCAAGCATTTTAACAATTAGGCTACATCCCTAGCCTGATGCTATGCTTCTTGTTGGGCTGCTTAGAGCTACTCGGGTTCTTGTTTCATCATTCCATTCGGGAATCAACATAGGACTTATAAGTGGTCTTCACAGTCTATAAAAAATACCTGAATTATGGAATTTTAATTCACTATAGTATTCATTGTGTTTTGTGGATTAAAAAAAAAAAAAACAATAAAATGTTGGCTCAGATCCCAAACTTAGGCTCTCAGAATGGTACTTTAGATATTGAGTTCTTCAACAATATCACACAGGCTTTGCTTCTCAGCCAATGGGTCCCTCATGTGGAACAAGACACAGTAATTCGGGGATGCAGACCTGCAGGGAGAGTCATCGTCTAGGATCCTTTCACTACATAAAGGAGATGTGGCAAAAAACAAAACAAAACAAAACAAAACAAAAAACACCCAAACCCAAAAACAAAAAACAAAAACAAAAACAAAAATAACAACTATTTGTATCACAGCTCAAGCAGCTTCCTCGGGCGTGTGAACCAGAGTGACTCCTGGCTGAGCACACATGCCTGTTGCAGAACCCCCTCTTCTCCAACTACTAAGGTGCTCTCTTCTCTGCAAATAAACTGATTTAAGCATTCCTGGGCTGACTTGGCCTTTGAAGGGACATGGCCCCATTTTTCTTTGTGTTGCTTTTTTTTTTTTTTTTTTTTTTTTTTTTTTTTTTTTTTTTTTTTTTTAAGAATCCTGTCATTTCCACAGGAATATGGAGAAGTTGATATGGCATAAATTTAACCCTATCGAGGAAAGCTCTTTATAAAAAGGCCTCATGTTCTAAGTGTCATCACCAAGGGAGCATCGGGATCTCCTTCCCTCATCTAGAAAGCTCCCCAGCCTAGCTCCTGTCTCCAGCTGGACCCGGGGTCATGTGGAAGGCAGATCTCTATGTAAGGACTTTGGCTTATTATATCTGGAGAAGGTAGGAAAATGCCATGCACAGAGACTTATTGTATTGTTCCTTGTGTGTAGAATGGGTCTTTGCCACAGACTGTGTCAAACTTCTGTAACATCGCAGGGCCAATAAGTTGTGGGATCATAGTTAACAGACTCGGGGGCCCTTTGACCAGCCCTAGCTTTAGGATGGACCTGGCAGTTTCCTTCTGCAGAAGTGATGGTCCTGCCTCATCATCCCCATTTCCAACCCTCCTGAGTTAGGAGCTTCTAATGTTCTGCCGGAGAACTGGACCAGAATGGGTGGAGACAGTGCCACCTGCTAAACACCATTCTAAAGCACGTCCGATTCCTCCCGAGGCTTCTTAGATGAGTTCTACCAACACCTGGCATTAAGTCCAAAGAAGGGGTCAGAAAGCCTTGGTCTCTGGGGGCTACAGTTCTGTGGGTGAGGGGGTGGGCAGTTTGACTTGATAGGATTCAGGGAGTGATTAGGAAATACTGTACTTTGTGTGTTGAGTTATTAAATTCAAAAATACCTCACTGTATATCATTTGATGAGTTTTCCTGTGTTTCCTTATATGATAAAGAGAACGTTGTGTGTGGGTCTTACGGAATCTACTTCTTGGTCACATACAGTTTTTCATCTACAATTGGGTAGTGATTCTCACCATGTGGGGAAACACATCCAGCGAACACTGTCACTGTGGGGTTGGCTTGAGGATTGGTACCACAGATGGACGTCTTCATTCTGTCTGCACCAGACACCTTTATTCAGCTGGCCCTGGATGCTATGGAAGGGAATTGCTTAGAGAAAAAAATTGGTTTGTCCCATGAATGACCCACTTATGAACTAAATTAAGATATTCTAGAAACTTCCCATTCATTTTTTTCCCGGTGATATTTGAGGAAATTGTGTTAGCTTTTAAAAACAACTATTATAATGTTAAAAGCTCACATATCGTGAAGAGTCAGGGAAATAGATATTTCTGGAAAGCCTGTGAACACCTTGCTGTTGAATGGGAATCAAAACAAGCTTTAGGGGTGATTGTCCATTTAGTGTGATTGTGTCAGACATACCAGTTTAATTTTTGCCACTCTTGCATCACAGTTTGTGATTATATAGATGTTGTCCCAGAGTGTTACTCGCTTGCCTCATGTACATGCAAATGTCCATAATCGTGATTTTATATGTCTGATATGATAATGGTTTCTTGTAGTCTGAGAATGTAAAATATGCTTTATCTCACCAGGACTGTAAATGAGCCCTTGGTGGTCACCTATTGTATTTCCCTTCTTTTATTAACTCCTTGTTTTACATGTGCTCTGCCATCCTCCCCGTGAGAACTCCTAATTAAAATGTAATTTTCAAAGTTTCCCTCACTGGGATGTGGGTTGACGTGTGCTCATCCAAAGTGAGGTTCCTGGCCGATTGAGGTTTATTTGAGTCTAATTGATGTTCAAGAGCGATGGCCATTAACCCAGGCCTCCAGTACTGGAGGTATGTGCTGTTTCCAGTCAGCTGAGGCAGGAATCAGGTTGCAGGCAAAGCAGAAGAATGGGTGGCAGAGGAGCTGTTACCACAATGGGGCTGCTCTAGATTTGTGTGGGCCAGAGCCATCAGCGCCTCCAACCTCTCTCTGAGACAAAAGCAGTTCCAAAGCTAAATGTGAACTCTACCCACTCGGAAGACATAAAAAGGAGAACAGAAGGCAGGACGGGACCTACAAAATCACTACTGGGGGCTTTTGTATGTACATGAGGTGGAGCCGTGCGTGTGTCCCTGTATGCTTGTGTGTGTCCCTGCGTGGACATGATGTTCCGATTTGTAAACTGGCCTGTTACCACAGGTCTTCTGAAGATAAGCTGTCCTGTATGTCCGTAGCCCTATCATGCTCTAGGCAGTTTCCCAGATAGAATATTTGCAGCGTTGTGATGCCAGTTTGCTGATTTCTTCTCTACCAGAAAGTCCACATGATACTTCTTCAAACGAGGGACAATGTGGCCAGCAACTGCACGGTTATTGGGACATACTTCTTTTCCATCTTCTGTAATTGTTGTACCATTACTATTTTAGAATATCATTCTGATTTCTAAGGGAAAATTCTGTAAGTTCTAGGAGGGGCAAGTAACTTCCCTTTCTAGGCATGGAAGTTGGGCATGGTCCTCACTGGCTCTCCCTCTATCCTGTTGGTTTTATTAGGCTCAGGGGCTGCTGCCTTGTCCTTCTGTCTTCCTATATGTAATGTTTTTCTTACAGAGCTCATACATTTTAGGATGTGGTGAAATGCGTCATTGTCAACTACTTCATTTTCAAACCCCTCCCTTGGTTTGAGAGGGTGCCCGTGTCACCTGGGCTTTTGCCTTTAGCTGCAGTCAGCTCTCAGGCTGAACTCCTCTCCAGGCCTTGCGGGGATGGATACATGAGAGAGCTGCAGCTTGGTGTCTGGCCTCTCAGTGAGGATGCCAGATGCTGATGCTTCTGGGGGCTTGATATCTCCTCCATGGTGAAGCCCTTACGTGGCTGTGTCTTGCGTATCGCCTGACCTCTTCCTGAGAGAGTTTTTCCAAAGACCCAGTGGGAGAAGGCAAGACTTCTCATGACCTAATCCCTGACATTATGACACTGTTTCCACTATGTTCAGTTTGCTGTAAAGCCAAGATGTAGGTTGAGCCTTCCTAGAGGCGAGCTCACACGGCTTTAGTGCTATGATGCACAGTTGATCAGGGAGCTATCTTTGCAGTCTGGCTGCCAGGCACCCTCTTAAGTGTTACTCTTATGCTAGTTTTGGGAAAGAGGTGCTTCAATAACCTAGCAATTAACTTACAAGAAATAAAAAAAAAATCTGAGCTTCTAGAACATACCCTTGAAAACTAGATATTTCAAAAAGGAATTTTTTTCTGATATTAAACTGAAGAGACAGTTCACCTGAAAGAAACCATTTCAAGGTGTCTCACCTTGTGTTCCCTCCAGTTTGATATGAAGCTTAAAAAAAAGCTCGGCTTTACTTAGAGCTCTCCTTATAGGTTGTCCATTCAAGCTTCCCCAACACTGAATTCCCCTGACTGACATAATGAGGCCCTATCTGCTAAACCTGTTGTGTCAAAAATCTTCTTGAAGTGTCTTCATTTACATATTTCTAACATTGTGGAAACAATCATAATAGCCGGTTCTGTCAGGCCCATTGTAGCAGGCTTTCAGTCTCTGATTGACAGGGCTAATAATTGATACGATGGCTCTATCTATTAGAGTTCTTGTTTATTTGGCATTATATCCAACAAAACGGGCACCGAAAATCCTTAGAAGTGTTTTATGGTAAATGTAGCCATCTATTCTTTGCTTCTGTCATCGCCAGTGGTTTGGATCAAAGTGTCCCTAAATTAGTCAACTGGAAGAAGAACATTCTTTATCTTTTATTTAGGATATTTTCTGATGTCTAGCGTCATTTCCCCTGTAATCATTTTAGTTTTATTGAGTGGCAGCTATACTTCAGAATTTCAAAGGAGCTTGTATTGAAGAAGGTATTTCTTTTCCTAGCTGTTCGCTCTTCCTGATGGGGAAGACTTTGCGTGGCCATTTAGACACTAAGGAATCTGACAGGTAAGGAGATAATTCAGATGTACACAATAGAAAGCCCTTCAGCCCACCCTAATTCTAACTGTCTCCATCCCCCCACTTAAGAAATCATGTGGATCAACTAAGCATTGTGGAAGAAACACATGTTGGCGTTATTGTGATATTTTTGCGCTAGCCGTGGTACAAAGGAATATAACGGATGCAGGCTAACACGTCACCTGTCTGGCTGACACAGGTGTTAACAGAGAGCCTCAGGGGGGTCCGGCTAACACAGCTCAGCATGACAGAGCTGTCTCTGCTTATGGGAAAGATCCGTGGTCCAGGCTCCTTCTCCCGGACAGAACCCAAGCAGAGTTGTCAGTGATGGGTGCAGACTCTGACTGACTCCACAGGAAGGAGAAGACAAAATGCACTTTGCCAGTCATCGCCAGCTTTGTTCTCCTCACCTCAGTCTTGACCACTGAATCATTCACCACATCCCATATAACAAGAATTCTCTCACCATGTTTACTAGGCAATCTCCTGTTTTAATATTCTTTCTGTTGTATAGTCTTGATGAAAGAACGAGGGTTCCTTTTATGTCCCCAACAGTGACCAACAGGTGCCCAGAAGGGTTTCCTATCCACCAACTGGGTCCCTCCCATCAGATGACCTTTCTGTGAACATTGTCTGAGAAAAGCACAACTGCTAAGTTAGGACACACTTTCAACACCTACTGATGTTGTAATGAACACAATAGAGATTCTTCAGAGCCCACAGGTATGTCTCTGCCTCTGGAGAATCTTGCAGTCTCCACAAAGGACCCTGTTACCTAAGATTTCTCCCATCAATATGTATTTCCTACTCAAGATTACTACAAAGGCCTTTGACATCGGTGAGTTATTTAAACATGCCCATCATAAAGTAGCCACAGAATGGATCTGAAATGGTCATCTATCCATGCAAAACCATTCCAGACACAGATAGAGCATTTAGGTGCTTCCACTGTAAGAGTTTTGTGTGGTGTGTGTGTGTGTGTGTGTGTGTGTGTGTGTGTGTGTGTGTGTGTGTGTTTTCCCATTGGGAAAATAAAATTCTGAAATCCGATATCTAAAAGTCGATGCTTGCAATAGAAGCAACAAAATCAATTCACAATTTTGCTTATGTTTATATGCTCTTCCTTTTAATAAACTTTCTCAAATGGCAGTTTCAAATTGTGTTAGTTCTGTATCCAGTATCAGTCCTTCATTCAACAAGCAGTAATTGAGATTCTAATGTGTGCCCAGCGGTATTCTTTGGGGTTTCTGTCAACCAATAATGGATTTTAATGAACTGGAATGAGTAAAACAGCTGAGTTGCACACACCTCTAATCCCGGTATGTGGAAGGAATCTTGACTTTGCCCTCTAAATTATAGAACTCACCAGTGAAGCTGTGTGGAGGTAGACTTTATCTTGTGAGATTCTAAGTCACAAACCATGACTTTTAATGATGATGGAAGTGCTAGTTAGTTTTTTGTCAACTTGTTACAAACTGGAATCATGAGATTGCCTCCATCAGATTGCCTAAAGGCAAGACTGTGGGGAATTTAGTTTTGATTAATAATTATTTCAGGAAGCCAAGCCCATTGTGTGTGGTACTACCTCTGGATAGATGGTGTTGGGTTATATAATAAAGCAGGCTGAGCAAGCCATGAGGGCAATCCAGTATTCAGTCTTCCTCCATGGCCTTTGCCTCAGTTCCTGCCTCCAGGTTCCTGCCTTGGATTCCTGCCCTGACTTTCCTCAATGATGGAATACTTCTTAAAGATGAAATAAACACTTTCCTCCCAAATTGCTTTTGGTCATGGTGTTCATCACAGCAGTAGAAAGCAAGCTAAAACAGTGGGCTCATTAATATTTTCCAAGTCTTATTTTAGACATTTTTTTTGTAATGGGTCTTTTTAACAAAAAATTCCATTTGGTGTAGTTTGTCTGATCAGTTGGCATTAAGATTTTTCCAGAATTGCTTTTGTAACTCTTTGAGTTTCTGTAAGGTCAGTAATGGTCATCTTTTGCTTGCATTCTTAATCTGTGTCCTTTTGTTTTTTTTCTTGGTTAGTCTAGCTGTAGGTTTGTCAATTTTATTGATCATTTTGCAGAGCCAACCTTGCTTGCATTGATTTTTTTCTCTCTTGTTTTTCTATTCTGGCTTACTGATTCCAACTCTAGTCTTTCCTGTTTTTCCATCATCTGTTTGCTTTATTTCACTATTCCTTTTCTATTTTTTTCAAATGGAAACTCTAGCCATCAAAACTCAGTATCTTTATAATTCTCCACTATAAGTACTTACTACTATAATTTCCCCCAAGCACTGCTTTAGCTGTAGCTCATAAATATTTTTAACATAGTTTCCATTTAGCTATTTCCTAATTTTCTATGCTATTTTTTCCTTGTTCAATGGGTTAGTTAGAATTGTGTCTTATTTCCAATTACTGGTTGACAACTTACATTTCCCCTTACATTTTTTGATTTCTAATTTAAATCCATTGTGATCAGAAAACATTATTTTTGTGTGGCTTCAGATATCAAAAAAGTCAGTAAAACTTTCCCCATTTTCTCTCTACCCATCTTTTGTCTGACCTAGTGTCCTTCCCTTCATTGTTTTCTCTGTGTTTTCTTTTATTCACCACACACACACACACACACACACACACACACACACACACACACACACTTACTTTAATAGTGGTCTGGAAGCAAATGAGCAGCAAAGTGAGATTGTCAACACATATACCACCTCATGCGTGTTTGTGTGTGCATGCTAAAATACCCAGCCTAACTTTGAAAGCACTGTACTCCTGGAAGGTCTTAGACTTTTGATTCTCCTGCCTCAGCTTCCTGAGTAGATGGGATTACAGCCTTGTGCCACCAGGCCTGGCTGTTTTCTCAGTTTGTTTATTTATTATTATTAATTGGTTGCCTAATTAATTATATCTTTGAGGCACCAGGGACTTGACTTTTGTTTATTCTCTCTCTCACATATATGAGAAACCAATATCTCCTCTGTCACCTACATAATGTATTTTAACTTCTTTATGTTAATATTTATTGAGTTTCTACAATTTATAATCAATATTAATCATTTAATTACAGTGCTTTATGGGAAGCGTTACATTTATTGTTATTTATCTCATCTCCATCTTTGAAAGCCCCTGTGTGTGTATCCTATAGCGTCCTATGTTTTCTTGCAGCTTCCCAAGGCTTCGTTTCTCTTTTCCCTCCTTTTTCTTAAGCTGGATCTCTCCTAATCTATTTTCATAATTTTCCAACGTTCTCACAGGCATTCAAGTCTCCTTTATACCCCCTCAGTCAAATTTTATGTCATTTTTGTATATTTCCCCAAATCTAGAAATTTTGTTTTGCTGCCTGCTTGTCATGGTCTATGTGATATACTGCAGCACCATCCTGTATGATACACTTTCATCATTAAAATCTCTTTTGATCTCTAAACGTCATTGTAACAATGACTTCTGTGGCTCAGTGTGCGACTCTGAGGTCTAGGACTTCTCAGAGACAACTTGTGCCAACTTCTCTTTCTTATGTTTCAGCAATAATTTGGTGCATCTCTGTGTGCTTTGCCATTTTGGTTTGAAAACTGGGCAGTTTGATGGTGTTGCTGCTGTATTTCTGGCTTCTGCTCTCCTGGCCTCTTTTATTACTGGCTGTTTGGTTCTTGTTGTTGATATTGTTGGCTCTGCTCTTGTCTCTTGTATGCATGACTTTCCTCTTCGGTATGTCACACTCTTTTTTGTTTCAAGATTTTTACTTCATCTTTCATTTGAAGGAGTGGCCACTTCCTAGAGTTCCCTTAACTGGCCTTAATGATAGCATGGGGAAGGGTTAGAGGTTATACTTAATGGTGTTGAGCCAATAAGACTCAATAAGTCTTTTGTTGGGCTTGTGGCTCAGTGGTAGAGCACTTGCCTAGTATGTGTGAGGCCCTGGGTTCAATTCCCAGAACCACAATAAGTTAATTAGTTTATTAATTAAAATTGAAAACAATCACAAGACTATTTTTCCAAAATGTTGATAACAGGTCATAGAGTATTCTTGATAATTTATAATTTGGAGCATAGGGCGACATTGGCTGAAAGAGTTTAGAGCCCATTCATTCATTCATTCATTCATTCATTCATTCTCCTCAGTCATTTTGATACTATTTTTTATGTACCTACAGGGTATCAAACTCCTTCTGGCCCCGGAAACATAATTGAGAGACAGAAGAATTGCCTTTGTCATAGAATCCCTCAGACTCATAAACTATCCCATGACACTGTCCTGGGAATAGAGCTGAGGTTCTTGAGAATAAAGTTATGATTGAATGAATAGGTGAAAGAAAACCTCTTGGTGGGCTCCTTGAGTTTAGAGGTAAAGGATGATTTGGTTAATGAGGCAGGAAGAATTGACACAGAGAGAAAGAGAATGCATGCAGGGTCTGTGGCGGGGAAGAAAGCCGCTCCGTAGGCAGGAGGGCGTTTCATAGGACTGTGGGGAGAGAGTGGGCTAGCTGAGACCCAGACCTGTTGAAGAGATGGAAGGAGGAGACCCAGTGCTTCTCCTTTCCTGAGGACATGACCAGGAGCTGCTCTTTCTAAAAGGTCATTCTGGTTGCTCTGTAGATGGCATACAGAGGTGGAACACGAATGGCTGAGAACAGCCCGAGGGATGGAGTGTCACATGTCACGATGTTCTGAGCTCCACGCTGGAGCCTGCAGCTAGATGGAGATCACGGTCGTAGTCACTCAGAGTAGAGGGTTTGGAGGTGAGTTTCCAGTCCGGTGTGAGTGACAGTGGACAGGGGTGTCACAGTTCCTGTGTGAGTTGTTCCCTCTGAGCACTAGAGTGCTGAGTGATGACAGTGCCATTTCAATCCTCTCCACCTTTTTCTGTCCCCTGCTCTGTTTCCCATCAGCATTTATTTTCATGATATTCCCTGCTAAGTACCAAATGTATACATTTAAATGTCCCTTCCTCCATTGCATCTACCATGTGACTAATAAGAAAGTTAATAGACACTAATTGTTGTCAACTTTGCCAGAAGACTCTCACAAATCTTGTTAGTTGTTTTTTACATTCTGTTCATCTTGGAGCCTTTATTGCATCTCAGCAGGGACCACTTGGAAGCACCAGGGACCACTTGGAAGAAAACATTTTTGGCAGCTCTCAGGTCAAACTGTAGCCACTCCTCTAGAGACTGACTCTGGATGTTCTGTAGGGAATTGATCTATTTTCCAACTGTTGATATTTTTTGTAACTGTTGTGATCTGATTGCTCTTGATATTTTCTGCATCCAATTATGACCATTTGCAGAGCGCAACAATAGCTTTTTTTTCCCAAATGTTAGAACATCAGCCCATGCATGTATACATGGACACAACTGCATAGTTGCCCCCCCTCCCCCCAGCCCAGCTTTTCCATAGGAGTCTATGATGGGAAATCGTTGACTGGACCTAGTAGCCACAATGTGAATACATTAGCCCATGAACAAAGAAACACTTGCTTTTGTTTTTAATTTAGAGATTTCTTTTTCTTTTCTTTTTTCCCTAAGAATGAGTACAGATAGTAAATCAGAGAAATCATTACTGACCATGTATTTCTCTAATGCATAAACAACATAGGCAAAAATCCATGTTTAGATTTGTATATTCAAGAACATTTATACATTTGGGTAACTCTACTTTCTATACATGTTCACATACCTGTTGGGGAGAAATCGGATCATTTAGTCAAATTTACAGGGCAAAAGCAACAGTGTATCAAGTCTTTCTGCGCATCATGTTATTTGACCTTTTACTACTACTTATTTAGTATTTGTGCGCGCATACCCATGTGCTTGGGGTCAGGGCTGCCCGGCGCGTGTGTGAATGTTGGAGCACAGTTGAGGAAGTTGATTCTCTCATCTCAACGTGTGTATTCGGGATCTCTAACTGAGCTCCTCAGGCGTGGAGGTGGGCATCGTCCCCCACTGAGCCATCCCTTGAGCAGAAGAATTAATCGCTAGGTCGAAATGCCGTTTGTTCAGTCGAATGCACTCTCTGTTGCACTGACAAGGAAAGTAGTTTGAAATGGGCCTTCATGTCACTTCAAGTCAGCTTGCTCACCTGATGTCCTTCTGTGGAAACCCTGGTTCCAGGGGTGATTTCTCTGAATGGTGTCATGATGTGAGAAATGCTTTAAGGTGCTTTAGCATCAGGTGGCTGAGACGTTTAACTGGTGGTTCAGGGTACAGTGCATCACAGACTTGCCGTATCTAAGGCTCTCTCCCTGCTGCTTCCTCGTCAATGAGCTGCCAGGTTGGAGGAACTGAGAGGGAGCACCCCAGGCTGCCTTCCTCTCTAGGAGTCCCTTTGTCCTCTGTCTCCCCTGTGTCTGTTTCCCCTCACTTCCTTCACATTCCTTCCCCTCTCTATTTGCATACGTGTAATTAATTATGCTGTGTCTGAGATGATATTAGCTCTTTTTACACAGGAATATCCAACTAGGATTTTTTATTTTAGAAAGTTGTTAAGTAAAAAAAAAAAAAAAATCCTTGTGTGTACGTGTGTTGGCACACATTCACATGTGAGCAGTACATATATGTGTGCGTTCAAATGTGTGAGTGCCTGCATTTGCCATGACATACACGTGGGGAAGGCAGAGCACACCCTTGGTGGCAATCGTAACCTTCCACTTTGTTTGGGACTCAGTCACGTCATGTTCGCCACTGTGTACCCCAAGCTAATTAGTCCCTTGAGCTCTTGGAGATTCTCCTTCCTATCTCCCATCTCGTCGTGGGGAGCATAAGGATTACATAGGGATTACATGCGTGCTAAGATAACACACCCAGCTTTACAGGAAAGCTGGTATCCAAGCTCAGGTCCTCACACTCCTGTGGCACACACTCTACACGCCACGCCATCTCCCCAGCCTAAAGTTCCTTTATTTTTTATTGTAGTGCTTTCTGCTTCTAAATTTTATCCACTGCTGGCTTTTAGTGTGTGCATTAGTGTGAGTGTCAGTGTGCACCTGTGCGTGTGCAACGCTGGGTAATAAACCATTGGATCTGGAATTCTGAGAACACTTAAAACAAACATTCTACTATTGTGCCATAGCCTGTCCTAATACACAGGCTGTGTTTAAGTCCCATCCTCCCTGCTGGACTGTAGAGTCTTACACCGTGCATGTGTTCTCCCGAGCCCGCTGTCACTGCTCAATCTATGTATTCTCCCGAGGGCACCTCATCGCTTACCACCACAGACCTTTTCTAGACTCTCGCTGCAGCTGCCCTTCCTTCATTTCGCCCACAAGTTGTGCTACACCCGCAACGTGCACAGCTCTGTGGATTTAATGTCAGCCATTCTTATGGAGCCCTTGTCCCACTGTTTTAGGGATTTTCACTGCCTTGGGTTTTCCTAGTCTCTCAGTCACCAGCCTTCAAATTCACTTGTTTCCCGGCTGTACCCACACGTCCCTAAGCCACGCTTCTCTTCGCCTCCTGTAACTGTTGCGAATGAATGCCCCCACTCTGGTCTTCTGCTGCACTCACTTTGGTCTAAACAGCTGTTTTCTTTTTATAACAAATTCGTAAGGAAATCGTATACTAATATTATTTAGACACTAAAGGCTAATGCATGCTCCTCTTTATTAATTGCTATTTTTTCGATTGCTCTCTCCCACACTACTCTAAAACACACGCATATTTAGACATCAGTATCCCCAGAGATCCACAGGAGCTAGTCCAACGCTTGGCTATATTCAACATTGATTTCTTCAACCATTCTGAAGTACTAAAAGTTAATGACAGCATCAAAGAGTTATCAAGTCTGTGCTGTCTCTTCTTAGTTTGTTCTGATTCAAAATTTGCTCCCAATGTCTCAATTTCTCATCTATACAGACTGACTCTTCCATTATGGCCCTAATCTTCTGTACCCCAAATTACCCATGAGCAGATGGTTTAAATTTTGTGGCCAATCTATATCATTCCTTGAAATATCCAGTTTTCTATATTTATCTGAGCAGTTGACATCACTACACAGATAAATGGCAAATGTCTCTCATTTACCATGGCCCAGAGTCCCCCCTCCCCACTACCCGCCCTTCTGGTCTCCTCCATCATTCTAGACAACTTGGTCTCCCAGCTGTTTTCTGAACTTGGAAATCTCTGGTTATTCCCGAGTCTCATCTTTACCTAGTCTACACCCACTCACTAAAATCTTTGTACTACCAAGAAGGTAATGCAAAGCCAGCCAGCTGTCTACACTTCTGTGACATTTTAGGTGGGCCACCATTGCCTCTCTCTGCTATTACTGTAACCAAACCTCCAGTTTCTCTGCCTCTATGTTCTTACCTTAGATTTCCAGCAAATGGTGGTAGCTAGGCTGCAGTCCTCACTGCGTGCATCATAAGCACCCTCTTCTCTCTCTAAACTGTCCAGTGAGTTCCTGTCTTCTATGTCACTGTCTTTATTGGGATCTCCCATGGAGCCACCTCCCCTAAAGCTGTTCTATCCTTCTAATTCTCTATCCAGCTGGCCCTGTGTGCCCCGGCTTCACTCATTTGAACTGTAGACAAGCCAGGCTTGCACTGACGCTCATTTCCTGTGGTGGTCACGCTAACCCAGGAGAATACAGCTCTACCAGCCTCCATGGAATCCCTTACTGTTATTCAAGAATTAACTTAAATTCATACCAATGGCGAGGTCACCTTTGACCATGAAGCCAAAACAACCGCTTTTGATCACGTCATTGTAATTCTCCTCGTGGCAGTTATCAGCATTTTAATTTTGTTCCCCCCGCCCCTTGTCTCTTCTTCATTTCCCCCATCTACATCTTCTACAATAGTACCTACCATTTAGTGGGTTTTCAATTAAATATGTTACTTCAGCAGTTGAAATTAGCCTTATTAACTGTAAGAGCAGGGAAGAGCGCTAATGAACTGAAATCTACTACATTTTGTACTTGAGAGAAGAGCCTTCGTAATTCTTTATTAATAGCAGACAAAAGTGATTTTTAGATGAGTCTTGGACTGGCATGGCAGAGAAACTTAAATCCAAGGCTTGGATTTGCTGGAAAGGAATGACAGCCAAGTGTGGCGACCGAGGCCGACTCCACGGGGTCTGCAGCATGGTTGAGGGAGGGTCACCCTGGCTCACTTTGCCCTCACCTTTAATACCCAAAGAGAGCATCCTCATATATCTTAAAAATCTGACACCACCCCTACCTCATTTGGCCACGGTAGTCTGCTTCCTCAGCATGCATAAGGTCATTCTTGGCCATGAAATACAACATCCTTCTACTTAGCTGTTTAGTATCGGTCAGCTTAGCTATTGTGGTTGACCGAGTTCAGTTTTTACTTCCTTCACCCCTACGATGCAAGGCATACTTTATTTTCCTTTTATTACTAAATCACGCTTCATGCAATAAAATCTAATTGTTATGTTGTTACATTATCACATTAATTTGATGGATCTTGATAATAACAGTGATTTGCACTTACTGAGTACCTAAAGTGATGCAAGGTCCTGGGGCAAAAAGATACGTACTTTATGTGTGTGTAGTTATCTCTTTTTTTCTGTAATCTTCATGAAGACATGGGTTTTGTTGTATATCTTCCTTTAGAATCTGAAACCACCTTGTTGCAATCAACTGCTTCAAAGTGGACATAAAATAGTTACATACATATAATACACAGTGATCAAATAAGACAATTATCATTTCATGTGTTAGCCAAAATGTATGTGTATTTATATGCAATCTCTTTAATCTTCCCTATACATGTCTAGCATCCCTATAATAAGGGTTAATGATCATTTCTACATCAAATTATCTGGTTTTCTCCTGATACCTTGGTATTCAGCAGAGTGGCTATGTCTCTCTTCTTTAATTGTCAGGACGCTGTATGTGCGCAGGAGGCACGCTGGCCTCTTTGCACCTCCAAATGTGGTGGGCTTCGAAGTCTTCTAGGACTCGGCCTCAGTTTCAAAGCTCATTTCCTGGAAAACTCCAACTGACTCATCCAAGAGTGAGCTATATGGTTCCCCTGAGGTACACGATGCTCCCTGTAGCCCCCCCTTTGACAACATTTACTCCTGTGGTAGCTCTTAGTCACTGTGCTGAAAATAACCTTTCATTTAACTCTTTGTTCCCATAGGCTTTCATAAAGCAAGAGCTGTGCTCTGTAACCCATCCATCTTCATCCATCTGTCTATCTATCTATCTCCCATCTAATATCTATAATCTATCTATCAATCCATCTACCTATAACATGCTACTATCTGTCTATCTATTATCTATCATCATCTATCATCTACTATCTGTCTATCTATTTGTCTATCACTGTTAGAACAGTAATGGTGCATGAAATGTCTTTAATGAGATATGAAGTGAATGACCTGGTCAGAATGTAAAGGACACCCAGAAGAATGAGCAATTGAGACAACCCAAAGGAGAACTCAGTCATGTGTCCCCGTTGCTCTGAACTTCCACTGTCCAAGATCTAATGTTGCTGTTGGGGATTTTGTCTAGTTGTACATGGAGCTTTGTGGTTTTTTTCTTAACCTTTGTTTTAGTTTGTTTTATCTTAAAATACTTGTAGAGGAATTGTGAGCTTTTATTTTAACAACACTGTCTCATGCTCAGAATTAAGTGATTTGGATAATATAACACAATTACAGAGAAAACTGGTTTGGAAAATTGTATTTATTATCATCTATTCTGTCAAATCTGTATATACACACACACACACACACACACACACACACACACACACACACACGTGTGTGTGTGTGTGTGTGTGTGAGTGTAAACATACATTACATCATATCCACACACATGTTAAAAATGAAGGCCCCATTCTCCCATAAAATTTCATATTTAGCTTTTCATAGATTAAACATCTACATACAGTTTTGAATTAATATAATTTTAGTACATTTAATGGGTGATTTTAGATTCATGTCTTCTTGATACTGATACTAAATTACTTAGTAAATGCTCATTCAGTTTCCCTATTGGAAGGGCAATTCCAAATACCTAACCCATTCTGCAGAGAATGCCCATGAGAACTCAGAACAGAGACACGAGATTTGAAGATGTAACTGTAGAACCCATGGCTATTTATATTATAACAGAACAATACAGATTGCCCATTTTGTGAAACTGAACTTGTCATCAGAAAGTATGATTTGAACCTTGGAACTACCTAACAGAGGAGGGAGCTTATCTCAGGGGACTGAAAACTACAGGGTATAGGAAGCTCATGCACACTGGAGCAGCATTGGCTACCTTCAAACCTTCTCCACTGGTCTAAGGCTGTGGATCAACACTGACTGACACCTTGTACTACATATGCCATGGGTCCTAGTTGGGGGGTGGATAGTTGTGGTAAAACACCACAACAAAGACGAACTTGAAGAGGAAGGGTTTATTTGGCTTCTACTTATGTATGTCATAGTCCTTCAGTGAAGGAAGTCAGGGAACTTGGAGGCAAGAACCTGGAGGCAGAGGCCGTGGAGCAACACCTCTTATTGGCTTGTTCCCAATGTCTTCTTTAACCTGCGTTCTTATAAAGTGCCTGCCCAGGGTTGACACAACCCACAGGGAACTGGACACTGTCGCATCAATCATCAGTCTTGAAAATAACTGCACAGGTGAATCTTGTGGGGGATTTTCTCAATTGAAGGTTGCTCTTCTAAAACGACTCCATTCTGTGTCAAGTTGACATAAAACAAGCCAGCACATGATGAGCCTTCAGAGAGATGGTTGCAGATGCCATCATGTATTGGGTGCTCATCACTCTCCAATATTGACCTGGGGTCTTGGCCAGGCCAGATTTGTGTTTGGCAAGTGCTTCAGAGGGGCTAGCACTGTCCTACACAGTGCAGCCAGTGGGCGCCCATGCTGTCAGAGCCAGTGACAAGTGGCTCCTGAGTACCTTCCGTGGCTAACCCAAATTGGCATGGACAAACATGACAGTGGATTCAAGGTTCTTTTTGTTTGTTTGTTTTATAATTAACTTGAAATGTATTGCTTTCAATATTAATTACTCAGATAGCTTAAACTATGCTTATTATGTTGGGTTAAATACATTATTAACGTGTTTTTCACAGTTTGACTTTGTAAAGTATAGATACTTAGGAAACTTAAAACAATGACTTCTGTCTATTCCTGGTTAGCAGTAGTGTCCTATTTTATCATGAACTTAAACTCCAGTTCCAAGCTCCGCCCACCACAGACAGCACACTGTGGTGAACTTCTGCTCACACAGAGTGGACAGCTGCTGAGGACCCGCAAAACAGTTCTCCTTAGATAGTGAGGCTGGGACACCTCCATTCCCATCCCTGAGTGGAGATATGGAGGGCTGCAGACTTAGGAAGAGCAGAGCAGACAGTTACCGTCCATCAACATGGTCTGTGCGGCTGGTGTACGGTATGAAGCCATGAAAGCACACTCTTTTCTTTTAGATCAGTAATAGTCTCTCATAAATGGAGCAAGAGGCCATTTCTAACCACTGTGCTGAGGCTTCCTACTTATTTCAGTTACACAGATGGAGGGATGCCACATTTAAAGGAATGAGGGTAACACGGACCTTAAAATGTCATTAATGGTGGGGAAATACTCATAGAAAGTGAAGCGATTCCCTCAAAGGAAGAAGAAAAAGGTAAATATTCATATTTTATGTCATACAAAACATACGTATCATCATGTAGTACCTTGATTTACTTGCCATTTAGTCTTCTAATATGAAAATGTAGTCTTCTGTGTAGCCAAGAGGTATACCAGAAAAGCAGACCGAGGGATCTTAGAAAAGGGAATATAGAGAGTCAAGTACTAACAGAGGCTAAGTGTGGCTGTGTGCGATGGAAGCAAGAGAGGATATGAGAGAAAATTCTGATGCTGGAAGACACCCTTCCTAAGAGAAAACAAAAACTAAGACATAGGATTGCGCCATGGCTTTTAATCGGTCAATTTACACACACTTAGTCTTAGAATCAGTGTGTATTAGCTTTAAATAAAGTGAAATCTGCAACAGACATGGCAAATCCCCACAGATTTGAGTCAAATAGAATTGAGTGAAATATTATTGAAAGGAAGGAAGAGGACACAGAGAGACTCCTGCTCTCACCTTCCACCCGATGGAGCACATGGGTATTGCTTTAATTGATAAACTAAAAGTGACCATTCAACTACAATTTAGATTCAGAAAGTCATAGCCGGTACAGGTGAGGAGGAGGACAGCTACCCACACTGAAGGAGAACGGAGGAGAGATGCCCATGAGAAGTTTCTAGATAATGTGTACAGACAACATCTAAGGGTGAGCAAGTGTCAGCGTGTGGTGGCTCTGCTCACACCCATGACATCAACACTTTGTGGGGGAGACCAAGCAGGGAGGCTATGTCATGTTTGGGGTAGCTTTGGATATCCTATCTTTAAAAGGAAAAACAAACAAACAGAGAGATTATCACTCATCAAGTAGAGAATATGAGGAAAAACCAGTTATTGTATTTAGTTTATTTTGGGGGTAGAAAAATCAGGCGAACAGAACTCTGATTCAGTATCAGCTTTAACTTTCATATAAGCTGAGTAATTGCCCGGCTCTAAAACTTCAAGTGGGAAATTCAGATTCTGTCCAAGTCACTGTGATGAAGTAATGAGTGTATCAGGGTTCGTTGCAGGGGTGCCTCAAACACAGCAGCAGCAGCCCAGACTAGCCCCACCCCGGTAGAACCCCACCATGGAACTCTGGACTCTTCCACCTTCTGCCTGTCTCCGCACTCTGCATGACTGCATGCAGCTGGGGGGACATGCGCGATTCCCATGGGGGGACCCATGTGTCCATTGCCTCACCAGCGGTAGATTAGTTTGTGATAAAGGCAGTGGGTTCCTTACCATCCAGATGGGTAGCAAATATTTCCCATTATTTTTAACATGTATTATAAATAAGAACTAGACTGGTTTGTATAGGAAAACATGATGGATATCACTAACAGGCAGTGGCACTTGGCGAACCCTGATGTCCCGTGTGTCATTCCATTGTGGGTCTTGTGTGTGGTTACTGTTACTCAGGCTTCTTATTAATAATGCCCAGATTTTTATTTCCTGCATTAAAAATAAAACAAAGGGTGTTTTAAGCTTTGATTTTTTTTGATTCATTTGCTTTTGACACTGGCTCCATTTAGACCTGATTTTTATTTAAGATGAAAACATAAGTGTTGAAATATGCAGCACGGCACTCTTTGCTTTAGGAGTGAAAGACAAATTTTTGGACATTGAAAACATTGTGAGTCAATCTGTTCTTGGAAATTTACCAAGCACACTTTGCAGAGGTTGAAATTCTACTCAGCACACCTTTGGATACTCAGCAGAGCTTATTGGAGATTAGTAACAGTTATATGGATCACATGTCCTGATGCTTTTTATCCACTAAGGTGTCCAAACGCACAGCGTGCAAGCTGTCCCAAACTTGTGAACAGGCTGTTTCAAGTTTGTTTGGAATTGAGAATTTCCAGCACATTTTCCTACAAAAATAATGTTGTGAGTTGTGTTTGAAAAAGCCAGGCCAGCCCCCAAGGAAACTGCTACTTAATCTACAAATTAATATGTTGATTCTAATCCTAGTGTTTAAGTTTTATTTATTTTTATTTTGTGTATCTGAATGTTTGCCTGCATGTGTGTATGAGAACCACATGAGTGGCTGAAACACTTTCTGATCTTTTCAGAGGACCCGGGTTCATTTCCTATCACCCATAACAGGAGGTTCACAACCATCTGTAATTTGAATTCCGTGAGATCTAATGCCCTCTTCTGGCCTCTGTGGATATTGTATGCACAGAGTACACAAACATATACTCAGGTAGTCATGAATGCACAGAAAATAAACAAATAACATTTTTTCTTTAAAGACTTTTCCCAGGTGATCCCAGGCTGTATCAAGCTGAGCGTTGAAACTGACTATTAGAAGCTCCAAGTCCATCCGTTTGTGTTCCGTATTCACCCATAGGTAGAACTTTTCAGATGTGTAAGCTGTGGGGAATGGGCCGTGCCTAAGCCACCCCTGCTTGTGACTGTTCCACTCCTCCAATGGAGTTCCACTCCATTAGCTCTGCCTCCTTGCAAGCTAAAGGTGTGATTTTTGGATAATGTTTCAAATCCCAAACTCATTCTCTCTTTCTTCTGTCTTGTGAACTAACTCCAGTTTTGTGTTTGTGGTCTCATGGGATGATGGAAGCAATTGATCAGGGCTAAATTAATTCACATCAAACTATAAACGACAGTTTTTTTTTTTAACCGAGATCCCATTTCCTCATTGTTGTTCCTGTTTCCCATACCAAAAGATCATTGTCCATAGATGAACTTATTGATATTCAGTAGGATGACAAAGGTAAATACAAAGCTTATTGTCAATAAATGTGGTAGTTGAAAGTGAGGTCAGAGCTCATCTTGGAGACTCTGGATTCCTTTTCTTCTAACTTCTTTCATCTTCTCTCGTGTCTGTTCTCTTCAATTATTTGCAATTTATAACTGAATATGTACACAATACATATGAATTAATGTATAACTGAATATATATGTATATATACCTATATGCATAGTTTTTTGCTCTCTTATCAAAGTCGGCATTGTATTTTTTATACAAGCATATTGATAGTATACACCAGAGTATTTATAAAGGGATAGAGGGTGGAGAAATGGGTAAAATTGTTCAAATAATAATACAAAGCTTCAGTTAGACCACAGAAGTATATATTAGTCATTTAATTCCTATGGGGCTGTTATAATTAATAATTCATGGCAAGAGTAACTGGCTCCTAGGTTTAGGGGTCTTAACCATCGAATAGATGTTGGCTCCTTATATCAAGATATGAAGCAAGTGGTGGGGGGTAGAGAACTGACGATGGGCTTGTTTAGTGACAGATGGGCTTTGAGATTGCTGCAAGAGCCAGGAGGAAAATCAAAATTACAAGAAGGGTATGCTACTTTGGGACCTTTACATTTAGCTGTTATTAAAAAACAGAACCCTCCCAGTGGAAGATGGAAGAGTGACCAGGGATGCCCCAGCCTAGCAACTTTGATCTCAAGATATTTATTATGAAAGTCAGAGTTTCCAAAGAAACCCAAGCAAAGATGTGTGCAGAACCACAAAGGATATTTTTATTTATATGTCCTAATGCTTTATAATGTTGTATTTCATAAATACAATGTAGTTATTTAAAATATGGTTTTCTAGGGGTAATGACTTTAAAATTATTATGATATGTGAATATTAAAAAATTATAGTTTTCAATGTTGGAAATCTTACTCAGGAATTTCCCCATGCTAGGCAAGCATATTACCAAGTGTCAAGTCTTCTCAGCCCCACTTCATCTTTTAAATTAGAAAATTAATTTCTCCAGAGGAATATTATTATTGATAACATATGAATTTGATATGTAACTTCCTATTTTTTACTATATAGTATATATCATCTGCAGACTTTTATTTTAACAAATTAAATTTTATTCATATATCTGTTGCATGTGTGAGTGAGGTGGCAGCTGGCTTTTGCCTTGAGAAGAGTGTGGCTATCAGAGGAAAACGTTCAGGAGTTGACTTACTCTTTCCATTTTGTGGCTTCTGGAGATCAGACTCAGGTCATCAGGCTTAGCAGCAAACACCTTTTCCCAGCCGGCTGTCTCGTCAGCCCCTTCCTTCATTTTACCTTTTTTCATACAAGGTTGCATAACGCTGTTTACATGCAGGTGTGAAATTCTCCTTCAGCTCACTCCTTTTTCAGAGACAACATCACTCAAGAAATCACTTAAATATCATGTATTTACTTCCTCTGTTTCTTCTTTATGTATCCTTAAGGCATTCTTCAGAACCATGATCAGAACTTTCTGTGGTGCTCGGTTCAATGGCTTTTTATGCTGGCGTGCGTCTGTGTGCACAGAGGTCTTACGTAGCTGTCTTGAGCACTCTTTCCATGACTGTGGACCCACCTAGTGTGGAGTTTTCAAATGCTTCTCCTCAGAGTGTGTGTGCTACTCTGGTGTCCTGTAAATCATGGAATAAATGACACACTTAGAAAATCTTAGGTCTTAACGCTCATTGCAAATGTTGAGTGCTTTTGTTTCTTTCCTCATGGTGTACATTGTATGTAATATAAACAACCCAAGCATAATTGACTGTGGGTTAAGCTTCATACTGCTAGATTGCTTCCTGCTTAAGAGGAAAACATCCCTACCTCTGGGAAGAGCAAGATTCTTGGAAGTGATCATTTTGAATGGAATTTGTGTGATTTATTTTATATACTGATGTTACTTTTCTAAGTTTATTAAAAATACTTTATTGGCTGTAACTTTCAATATAGCTCCATGAGCCGTGCATTGTAGATGATCTCACACAACAATGGAGATTTATTTCCTTTAGGTTCTGGGTCAGGTGTGGGTAGGGTGGGTTGTTCTGGATCAGGTGTGGGTAGGGTGGGTTGTTCTGGATCAGGTGTGGGTAGGGTGGGTTGTCTGGGTTAGGTGTGGGTAGGGTGTGTTGTTCTGGATTAGGTGTAGGTAGGGAGGGTTGTTGTGGATCCTCTAATAGAATTTGGACCTTGACTCTCAGCACTTCCTGGTAGCTTCCCAGAAATCTTTGGAATACTTGCCTAGCAGACAAATCACTGTGTTATTGAGTTTTTTTTTCCATGTCCTTTTGCCATTGATTTGTGTGTCTGAGGCATTCTTATGTGTTCTCTTATGAAAACACCTCATAGGAATTTAGGGTCCACCTGGGATGACTCTCTCTCTCTCTCTCTCTCTCTCTCTCTCTCTCTCTCTCTCTCTCTGATATTGCATTTCAGAGCTTAAAGGTGGTTTTGCATTTTCATTATAATTGTACATAGTTAGATAATCTTCCCAAGGAGGTGTCACCATGTCCAATTACAGAGGAAACCCAGAAGATGGGAGTAGGCAGCAACTCACACCCAGGTTCCTTCATGCCACATGGGAAGCCTTTGGTCTTATATAGAATGTTGTGTCATTTCTGGGATTTCTAAGTAGAAGTCAGTATGTATTGATTGCATGGAATTCTATATGCAGTCTCTAACTTTTGACTACTAAACTTTATCCTGGCATCAAAAGTGGTAAGCGCGGAGTGGAGCTGCCCTGTGTGACGTGCTGGGGTGGTGCTGTGGCGCACAGTACTCTCTTGCAGGATGCCAGGCAGAAGTTACCAGTCACAACCCCTCAGCCACATGGTCAGAAATGTCGACAATTGCCAACCGCCTTGCCCTGTGTTGTTAAGTAGTCACAGATGCAGGGAGTACATTTTGACCTATGCTTGGGTAGGCTACAGGGTAGAGCCCTCACTCTAAATTGAAGAGCATCTACATTCAGCAGACATAGTGTCTAAAATCTGGCCTGCCTGGTACTGTACATAAAGTGCTAATGTTGAAAAATAAGCCCATTTGCTAATTAAATTGGTAAAATGTAACTGGAGTAGGCTAGCCTATGTGTTTTTCTCCATTGCATCTTGAAAAAAATCTCACTTCTGGCCAAATGGTTTATTTCAATCAACATTTTTAATGTGTGGCATCTCAATATTAAACTTCTATATGTTTATGATGACAGTTATAATCTACTGTCAGACAATTTCTTCTGCTTTGCACTTTTTGACTAAATTTGTTTCTTGCCCCTTTTCTGGGGACTGGAGGAGACTGTGGAGTGCTGTTAGCCAGCCAGACTGTTGAGGGTGCTTTCCTTTGTTTTCTTGGACGCTGCATTTTATCTGAAGACTTACCATGGGATGGATTTGCATACAGTGTGTGTGTGTGTGTGTGTGTGTGTGTGTGTGTGTGTGTGTGTGTGTGGTTCTATCTCCCTCACACTTTGGTTCATCAACTCTGAGGACAACAGTGACAGAACCAAGTGAGAAATGAGACAAACTTTCCCCGCTGACCAGCATTGTGGTCTGGCCACTGTCCCAAGGGGCTAGAGAGCCACCTCTAAGAATTGAAAGACAGGTTGATGTTTGATGGCCTGCAACAAGCTTTGTTGTCATTCTGAAGTGTTAAGACAGGAAACTATAAACCCTTGTCCCATTGATAGATAAGGAGTGGTCCTGGGCTGGGCCTCTAAGTTCCATGCCTGAAGTCTCTGCCATTGCCTAGCTATCTTGGCAGTACCTGAAATCAGTTCAACAAGTGTGCTCCTCAAATGTTCACCCTCACATTGAGAGTCAGGTCAAAGGACACACCCATGGGCAGGTAAGCACTGACCTCATACTTGGTTGTGTAGCCCCAGATGAATTGCAATTTTTAGTGCTTTTATCTCCACGGCTGTCCCCAGCTGCCTGGTCACCAGATGTGGAGACAGTTCATGAACTCTATGAGGACAGGAGCTGGCAGGCAGCCTTGCCACGAGGATCTTGCACTTGCCATCCATGAGGTAGATTGTAGTGAGTGGTGTGGTTGGTGGTGACTATGGACATGTGTGGTGGTGACTGTGGATGTGTGATGTGCAATCCGTGTTTGCTGAGCAGGTCCCTTGCTTGCACTGCTCTGTCTGGGGCTGCTGGGAATAGTGCCCTGATTATGACCTGGTCCTGGCTGAGACTTGTTCGAGCATCTGTCTGCTGCTTCAAGTTCAGGTCTTCGGTAACAGAAGAACCTGCTTAGGTTCATGGCCAAAGACTGTTTCCTGGGGTGAGCCATGGCTAGTAAGAATATGAGCATGCTTTTAAATTGTATAGACATGTATGTCCATGTTATGTATTAATATGGACAAGCCGTCTTTAAAATAGTCTTAATAAGGCCGTTTCTTCTCAACTTGATTTGATTCCATTTGCTTTGAGTGCTTACAAAGCACTGAGGTAAGTGATTTTACTAAATTACCTGGCATATCACTTTTGTAAATAGCAGTAATAAAGCATGTAACAAACACTTAGGGAAGCACACATTGTTATCCCTGAGTTTACACAAATAGGCAGTGGCAGTCTCCTCTTAGAGTGTCTGGGCTGTCCTTTCAAGGTCGCCATCGCTTAAGGTATGATCACATTAGATATGTGTTGATGTCCTCTGCTACTTGTATGCAAACAGAGTAACTAACTTTCAAGGAAGCATAAAATAGTGACTTTCCAATGTCTTCTTCTGCCCCAGGGATGACTGCAAAGAAAACAAAGGGAATATACTAAATGTTTGTTCTGACGAATACAGGAATGCATGTAAATTGTAGGAGACATGAAATGTGGTCACTAGCCACATATTAAAAGTGAAAATATGGGCCAGGGAGAGAGAGAGCTCAGTGGCTAAGACCACTGGCTGTTCTTCCAGAGGACCAGAGTTCAATTCCCAGCACCCACAGAGCAGCTCATAACTCTCTCTAACCCTCGTACTGGTGATCCAACACCGTCTTCTCTCTCCATGGACACCAGGCACTCGAGTGACATACAGACATACATGTGGGCCAAAATACCCATTTACATAAAATAAACATGATATAATATACAAAAGAAATGATAGTGAGAATAATATTACACCACAAAGGATAGACTTGCGGCATCTCAAACATTTTATGCTATAAGATATTTGTGAGTTTCTTTTAAAGTCTTCTAACTTCTAATATTTATTTCTCATATCTTGATTGCTTTCTACATCTATTTAGGAGATCTCAAACTGCCGGGCTTTGGTGGCACACGCTTTTAATCCCAGCACTTGGGAGGCAGAGCAGGCAGATCTCTGTGAGTTTGAGGCCAGCCTGGTCTCCAGAGCGAGTGCCAGGATAGGCTCCAAAGCTACACAGAGAAACCCTGTCTTGAAGAAAACCAAACCAAACCAAACCAAACAACAACAACAACAACAACAAAACAAAACAAAAAAAACCCAAAAAAATAGAAGCTCTCAAACTACCATGTGGAAAGAGAGATTTGCTTTTTAAAGTCTTAGTTTAATGTGTGTATTTTTTCTGTTTTCCTTTATTTAATTTCCCCAGAGAATTCCAAGACTAAAACATTTGAACACTATCACTTCTAATTAATTAACAAATTAATTAAAATTTTGTTTTGTTTTTGTTTTTTGAGATAGGGTTTTCTGTGTAGCCCCGGCTGTACTGGAACTTGCTCTGTAGACCAGGCTGGACTCAGACTCACAGACATCCCTCTGTTTCTGCCTCCTGGGTACTGGGAGTTGGAATTAAAGGCTGTGTCATCACAGGCTGGCTTGCTTTTAATTTTTTAACTGACTAGCTGCAAGTAGGTTTCTGGTGTTATCTATGACGTGCCCATTAACAGTAGTGTACAGGGGATGGGGTAGAGATACAGCTCAGTGGTTAAAAACACTGTTTGAGCTAGCAGAGGACCTGAGTTCAATTCCCAGCACCCACATGGCCACTCACAACCACCTGTAATTCCAGTCCTGGGAAATCTAACCCTCTCTTCTGGCCTCCATGGACACTGTACATGTTGTGTGTAATCATTTATTCAGGCAAAACACCTATACACATATATAAATTAGAAACTAGAAACAGTGTATACCTTTACTGCAAAATGTATCCATTGACTAAACTTGAGTTCTCGGCTTCCCTGCTATTCATTTGTTCACCAATGATGGCAGAATAGAATCAGAGTAAACCATTTGTGAATGCTCTCCAATGTTTAAATTAGAAGTCTGGTTTTCCCTCCTTGACACCGACATAGCTCTTGTATTGCTGTATCAGACTCGAGGATCCAGAAAACCCCTGTACTCCTACATCTGCTTTTACATTTTTTTTTTAAAAACCTTAGCTACACAGCCCATATGGCACATGTATGATTGAAAAGACGGTACCGTGTATTTGACAGAGATTATAGAGATGAAGAAGTTTCTTGTCTTTGAAGGGGTGGAATGCAACTTCAGTCAGGTAAGCTGTTGCTTTTAAAGGACTCCCCTGTGGGTTATCAGGGCGTCAGTAGAACGGTTTGTTTGTTGTTTGGGTAGGTTAGCATCTATTCAAATACACTGAAAAACTGTTTTCTCTCTTACATACTTAGACACACTCCTTAGCATCTCTTTTATGCAGTGATTCCGTTTGCCTCTGAAACCATTTCTTACTTTCCTTGAACCTAAAGAGACCAGGTGTCTCTATGATATGTGGCAGCATTTATTTTCCCCCTGCCAGGCTTCCAGAGTATGACAAGGGTGCGAGGCAACCATTAGGTCCTCTCCACTTACTGTAATCGTCTTAATTGGACAGGAGCATAATTACGTTTTCTTTTTACTGGGGTGTGGGTTTCTTTTTGGATGAATCACCAGCTCGGGTACTCATGAGGCTCTGAACTTGGCATAATGTCAGGTAATGGTTTCTACAGAACTATGTAGTCAAACAATAGGAAAATCCATCAAAGGAGAGATGGAAATGGAACATTTTTAGAGAAAAAAGTTAGAATTGACTCATTCCTACAGCAAGGGCAACAGTGAGCAATTGCATTCTCAACCACCCTAAACACAATCAAAATGACACCAACTATCCAATGGCTAAAATAGCATCTGGCCACTTGGACAAATAGGATGAGAGTTGGATTTGACAGGGATTATTGCCACTGTGAAATTAATAATGGCAAACCAAAGCTAGCCCATTATTATTTTCACAAATATTTTTAATTTTAACTTTTTTTCCCTTTTGTTCACTCTCACTGGCAATATTTCCCTGGAAACTTGTTACTTTCCTGTTTCTGAGGCACTTCTGTTTTGTGGTGCCTCCAAGTTAGTTCCTCAACATTTCCTATGGGAAAGGCAGCTGTGTGTGCATGCTTGCGTATTCGTGCACCCATGTGTGTATGTATACAGGCAGTATGCAACTGACATGACAGAATCTATATAATTAGCTCCATTTTGCCTGAGATGGATTCTGTTTTCTTTGTCTTTTAGAAGAACCCCACCCCAGTGTCTACAAAATTGTCCGTTTTGTTGGTTGTTTTTGTTTTCTTTTTTTTTTTTCAGAGCCTGTAATACTTAGAAAGCTCCGTATTTCCTCTAATATTTAACCATAGTCCAGAGTAGTATTTAAATGTTTAATTTTGGAGTCCCTTTAAGGTATTATTACTTCTACTATCTTAAACTCAACAAAATTTACCATCTTTCACCCAAAGGCCCCAACTTCAAGCTTGTGATAAGGACACTCTTGTCTCTTCAGTTTCACCCATGTGCATGGTAGTTCTTACATTTTAGACAGGCCTAAGTTGGGCATTTTTCATGTGAGTGTGTGTGTGTGTGCTCACATGTGTGTAGGTGTACATGTATGTGTATACAGGAGAGGTCTGAAGCTATTATCCCCCTCGGTTGTTCTCTGTCTTACACACTGAGACAGTCTGATGTTTGATCCTGGACCTCATCAGCTCTGCCTAGTCCAGCCACCTAGCTAGCCTCAGAGATTCCCTGTTTCCCAGTGAGAGGCAGGCCATATAAATGCCTGCTCTGCTTCTACTTGGGTTCTGGGCAACCAAACACCCAGTCCTCACCGTTGAGTGACAAGAGCTTTTCTAAGCCTTCCTTAGCCCCAGGGCAAGCTTCCTTTAGACATGCACTCAAAGATGGAAGGTGCCATAAACTTGAGAGTTGGGTTAAGGAGGGGCCTAAACTATGCCAGTTTCTGTGTTTAAGTTTAAGATTATGAAGTCCTCTGTATTTTCTCTAAGTAGAGGTGCCTGGTCACCTGCTGCTGCAAAATTGCATAGAGGATGCTTAATGAAAGCGGCAAACTTGGGCTGCAGAGCCCAGGTATGGAAGGAGAGTACAGAGACAGGCAGAGAGGGGCCTTGCAAGGACTGGAACCCAGGGGATCTTGAAACACCATGGAAATTACCCTGGAAACTAGGAGAGAGGCATAGGCAATGCACCCAGCAGTGAAGTTCTATTAGACCAAACATTTTGGGGTGGGGGAAAGCAGACTGTGGGCCAAGGCCAGTCTGATGGAGAACAGGCCATGCTTGATGTGCTCCCAGACCAGGGAGTGTCCACAAGAGCGTTATTTTACATATATCATCATCTCTCAAATTTTAGTTATATCCAAAAAGGTATATGTCTTCAGGAATGTATTTATGAGCTCTTTATTTCCTTTAATGTTATTTCAAAAGTTAAAACCGTGTTCTATGCAAATGACTCTCCATTGGCCATTATCATTATAAATGGGAGTTTCCTGACAGGTTAGATAAAAATGTATTACAGCCCTCCAAAAGCTCATCTGCCCACATCTTCTAATAGAGTTTAATAAATACTATACATAGTTGATAGGGAACTACTCAGGAGTATTTATTAATAGTTTAATTACATGTGTTTAACTGATGAGTCATGAACTACTTTACCCACCAGGTGTAGGGCTGTGTACTATTCCACTGTGTTGTCAGACCCCAATTCCCGCCTCTGAAATTGTCATCTGTCCTCAGCTGTTAGACGTTAGCATGGCGAATCAATTCATTGGAGTAGATGACCTCCCACACATGTGATGTATTTTCTTAACTGAGGTGAATAGAAATCAAATCCCCACTTGTAAGTTTATTGGGTGTTTCCAAATTACCTTCCATATGCCTTTGTTCTGTAACTCACAGAGGGTGTCCATCGGGTTTTTCTGTGCATTGACACCTTTTTTCTTACCTGTTTCATGGCCTGTGGGTTGTCTGTGGGTCACTGTACATTGCCTTGATTGTGCTGGCTTGGGTTCCATTTATCTCCAGATCTCCCCTGGATCCAAGCCTCAGGCTGATGAACTAGTCCCACCCAGGAAATGCCGAGAGAGGGTGGACCATATTCATTTAGAAAGCTCTTTGTTGTATTGACTGAAGAACATTGTCCAGATGAGATGCAAAGACTGGGGTTTGAGATACACTTCATCTCAAGGAAGTATAACAAGGGGGAGAACTAGATAGTTAGGGTTGTGTGATCTACAGTGAGTGTACCAAGGTTTTCCTTCCTTGGCAAACAGTTAAAAATATGATTATCACCCTGTATTTGAAAACTGAATTTCCATTACAGTGATAGACGTTGGACATTTTGTCTGCTTAGTAACAGTTTTTCTTCTGAACAGTTTGCTCTTTTCTTTCTTGACTATTGGGATTTTGATATTTTTTCTCATTGATTTCAAAGAACTTCTTATCTCAGAAATTAGCTGTTTTCTTGGATAAGGAAAATGCTGGGTATTTTTAGGCCACATTTTGTCATTCTGTACTTTGGGTTATATTGATTTATTAACTTCTATTTGGGACTAGTGAATTTCGATACAAACATAGTGAGGCCATCTTGTTTCTAAAATTATTTTTGAGTTTGTTTGTTCCTTGCCGGTAATTTACGGCTTTATTCTTGTACTTATGCCTTATTTCCATGTGGAATCTAATCTGTGTGCATATTCCTCATGGGGCTCTCTGATGGTGTTCGCTAAATGCCACTGTATGGTTTGCATTTAAGAAGTTCGTGTTTGGACTCCTTTGTCTTCTCTCTTTTGTATTTCCTATTTCAACAGGTCATTTGGAACTGTGTGTTTCTAGTTTCCAGAAATGTGACCATTTTAATCAGTCATTTTCTAATTATCCTTCTTTATTTGGAAAGAAAAACATGCACAGGACTTCCATAATTTAAATATATCTCTGTAGTTTAGTTTTGATCTTTCTAAATTGATGTTTAACTTACATAGAGTTCCATTTTATGATGGTGACTTGATACCTGATGCCACCTATGTACCTGGGACTTTGAATATCTTCCCATATATTTTTTAAGGTTTGGTTTTGTTTTATTTATGTTACAGCATCCCTGTGAGTGTGTGAGGGGGTCCTTAGAGGCCAGAAGAAGGCATTGGGTCCTTAGAACTGAGGTTACAGGCAGTTTCGAGTTACCCAGTTGTGGGTGCTGGAAGTTGAACCTGGATCTTCTGAAAGAGGAGCCTGTACTGTAAGCACTGAGCCAGCTCTCTGGTCTTCATCTTTCTATATTGCCTTTAAAGCTCTTTCCAAATAAGTCTTATGCATAGATAAATTTAGGCTCAGATATTCTGTTTGGGTGTTACTAACCCTAGTGTCACCCCAATCTGTGACAGTCGTGTGTCGTCATATATATTATTATAAAATGTGGCACTTTCTCTGTATTACTTGTTTCCTGTTCTAATTTTGAATTCTCTTGGTTCTTTTGAGACATTTCAGGCAATTTTGTAATATATGTTTGATTGAGTACCTAAGAACTATTTCTAGGTACTTCAGGTTTAGATATGGGGCACCTTACTTGGAAATCAGATTTCTTACCCAACCCCCAGGAGCGTTTTGCATCACACAATGGCGCTTTGGTCATTTTCTCTTGCTGCAAACAGGGCTCCCTGGGTATCGTGTTGGCTCTACATTTATAGTCAAATGACTTGCATTCTAATTGTCCTTTTTCCTCTTATCAGTTGTGTTATCTGAAACCAGGTAATTATTTTCCCTCTCCTTTCTTTTTAAATTGTAGAGAAACAGTAAACAAATGGATCTTTGTAGACATTGTAGATTTCTCCTTAGTAAGAACCCAATGGCAGTTTATAAACTAGGCTATGAAGCCCACATCCTATCACGGTCATAATTTTATTTTTTATAAGTTTATTGTTTGATCTTCATCTTTTATCAGGGCTTTGCTTGGCAAAAGGCCTATGTGTATTTTTCTGGGTTTTTCTCACAATGTGCCCTAACAAAAATCAGGGCATACATTCAATAGATGTCAGAAATTTTATTCTTCAGGTCAAAAATAATGACCTGGCTATGAAGATTGACTAAATTAGAAGTTGGATTTTTACTCTAGGGAAAAAAAATTGTGATTTCATTTTTTTTTTATTGTGAGCTTAGCTTGTGGCATATCTGACAGATATTTGGTCTTTTAGTCCCTGGTCAGACCTCATGCAAAGCTTAATAGTGAGGGTTTCTAATCTCAGAGCCATTGTTTTGTTTGTTTGTTTGTTTTTTAAGAGTCAATCAACATTTATATCAACAAATTATATCAACAAATAAAATAATAATAATAATAATAATAATAATAATAATAATAATAATAAGTACTTTACCCCTAAAGTGTTCTTCAACTTAGGGACAATTAATAGACAGTAGTTAGCCTCCACCCCCATTTATAAAGGTGTGCACTTAAAATGTAAGATTTTACTATACATAGTGATAGTTGTACAGTATAAAGTTCCTTTGATTGTCTGCTGAATAATTGGACTAGTGCCTTCATTTGGAAGTGTCTGTTTTCTCATACTTTCTGCAACATGACTAAGATTTTTCCAAATTGTGGCAGTAACTATTTGTGAACAACACAAAAAATAAAAGGCACAGTCGACTGGGTAGTATTTCCTAAGTGGGTCCATAGCATTTTTTTTTAATACCATTTGCTTTTCAGAACTTATGATGTTAGAATCTTTCATTTTCCCCTGAAATTTTCCTTTGATATATTTTCAAATTTTGGATCAGGGCAGAATCTTTTTAATTTTTTTAACCCACTGTTCCATGTCAGGAGTTAGCTATTCCATATGGGAAGTGTCCATCAAATCCCTCCTTTCACAGTTCAGGGAACCCTGAAGAAGAGGAGGCAGAAAGAGTGTAAGAGCCAATGGGATGGCAGACACCAGGAGAACAAGGCCCTCTAAATTACAGAACAAGGCGCACACGAGCTCACAGAGACAGAAACAGCAAGCACAGGACCTACACAGGTCTACCCCAGGTCTCCGTGCACACTATAGCTTATTAGCTCAGTGTTTCTATGGCACTCCCGACTGTGAGAGTCTACCTCTTGTGCCTGCTCTTGGGACTCTTTTCCTCCTGTTGGGTTACTAAGTCCTATTTCAATATGATGGGTTTTGCTTCCTCTTACAATTTTTTTTCTCAAGACAGGGTTTCTCTGTGTAGCTTTGGAGCCTATCCTGGCACTTGCTTTGTAGACCAGGCTGGCCCCGAACTCACAGAGATCCGCCTGCCTCTGCCCCCGAGTGCTGGGATTAAAGGCGTGCGCCACCAATGCCCAGCCCATCTTACTATATTTTATTTTGTCATGTTTGGTGGTTTTCTCTTAGAAGCCTGTTCTTTTCTAATGAGAGACAGAAAGGGAGTGGATCCGGAGGGGAGGATAGGTGGTAAGGAGCCAGGAGGAGTAGAGGAAAGGGAAACTATAATCAGTATACATTGTGTGAGAAAAAAAATCCATTTCCAATAAAAGGGGGAAAAAAGAGAACTGCTTGTAGCAGTTTTCTCTTGTTAGATGAAATAATATAATAAAAAATATAATTGTACTTATCAGAGCAATAAAATATCTAAATTGAAAGTTTTCATAGACTCAGTCATGAAGTTAGTCCTCTTTGAAATCAGTGACATGTTTATAATCAGTTAGGTTTTCATAGTCATTTTAATTTAATTAAATTAGCTATGTTAATGTTAATACCAGAGCTCAGTTTTCTTGTGTGTGTTTATGGGCACATGAATGTGTAGTTCCGCCACACCTTAGCGGGCCAAAGCAACCTGTTTGTGTCTGGATCTTCTTGCAGTCTTCCAAACAGCATAAATACATGGAGCAAAAAAACTGAGAAGTGTGGAAATCTTGTTTTGAAAATTCCACAATGATTTATCAAAGACAGACTGTAGAAGAAGGAGTTTAGGGTGGGGAGAAATGCTGGCAACCCTTCCCCTAAGCGACTCAGTGTTTAAGAGCTAACTCATCCATGGCAAGACCTGGGCAGGAGACTTGGCTTCTGTATTCCACACTTACGTACTATGTCCTGCATTAGAAATGGGCATATCAGACCCCAATAGATGATAGCATCCTCATTACTTCCTACCTATACCACTCATTTGGCACACAGACAAAGGAGAATAAAGAAGAAAGATTGGTGAACTTAACTTAAAAACAAGCCAAATTGTTCAAATGCCTTCCCATGAGCCAGTGTTTAGTTCTCAGTCCTTCCTTGATTAGTTACCAGAAAGAAGTATGTAAAGCCAGGTATGGCATACTTCTGCAGTCATGGGACCACAGGGGATCTGCCTACACTACACAAGATCCTCTCTCTAAAAGAGAGAGGGAGAGAGAGTATCATAGACACCCCCCCTTACACACACACACACACACACACACACACACACACACACACACACACACACGGAAAACTTTCTTGAGTCACATTTGCTCACACAGTGGGTAGTTATTCCCTAATGAGGGCAATCCAGAACCAGGACTATGGCAGTGAGGTGGGTAGGGCTGCCATGAGGTCTTCTGCTGCCTCTAGGGAAACCTAAGTACAGAATGTTCCCCAAATTTCTTAACAGGTTAAAAAATTCTGAAGTAGAATGCTGGTGGCCATGAGCCCTCTTTAAAGGTGTGGCCACAGGCCAGTGACATCTTTTTTGGTGGGTTCTGCGAACCCTCCGTCCACTCAACTGAGCATTTGGACTTTTGCCACCAGAGGGTTTGACACATGTCCCTTCTCCTTCTCATTGTCAGACATCAGGCAGACCTCCTCTGTGTCATGGGAGAAATGATTTGTGTGCAGTGAGGGAAAAATAGAAAGACCATAAATTCAGCTGAGATTTTTTTTCCTGGATTATATGATTTTGGTTAGATGGAAATTCTAAGGGTGAGCACGAGAAAGTCAGTTGACATAGTGTAGCGGAACCTCCAGAAATTATTCCTAAAGAGAGGGTAGCATTACCAGAAAGATTTGTTGTCACAAGATAAAATTAAGATTTGTCAGTACCTTTAATAGTTGTATTAAATAACCTCCCTAAAGTTAATTACATCTTTATTTGTTAATTATGTGTACCACATCTGGGGTGTGTGTGTGTGTGTGTGTGTGTGTGTGTGTGTGTGTGTGTGGTGTCATAGTGGATGTGTTGTGGGAGTTGGTTCTCTCCTTCTACCATGTGAGTCCCAAGGATTTTACTTAGCGATGGATAAGCCATCTTGCCAGCCCAATTAAACATCTTTTAAATAAAGCCATTTGTGAGAATGGGCTGGTGTCTTCTGCCTCCATCTTCATCTAAAACCTGGGTATTCTCCCACGTGCTGTTGGGCTGTGGTTGAAGATGTTGAGACACTTAAACTCAGGCTGCCTTTGGGAATTTAGGAGGAAAGATATGATGTCAGTGCTCTTCTTTGCTTCACCTCGCTGTTTACAGAGCTTCTTGTACTGTTTTATTTTCCTTTTGAGACAGGACATTTTATACTCTGGTTTCTCTTCAGATTGGATAAATCTTTCGCCTTTTCCTTACATTTTAAAATTATGTGTATGTGTGTATGTGCATGCGAGTGCAATTACCCATAGCAGCCAGAAGAGGGCAAAGATCCCTTGAAACTGGAGCTACAAGCAGTTGTGACCCATTTGACATGGGTGCAGGGCACTGAACTCAGGTCCTCTCCAAGAGCAACAAGGGTTCTTAACCTGTGTCACCGCTCCATCCCCCCCACCCCCAGAGTCCCCTATCTTTCTTTTGACTCCTCTAAGAGATGATGTGTTCAAACATTTCTTGCAGATTAAGAAGTCCTCAAAGAAAGAGCTACTGTTTCAAGGCAATGCTGAAGGAGATAAATAATGTGATCCAATGAGGAAGGCAAGCCTGGAGTGGTATTGCCTGTTAAAGAGAGTTAGAAGGGGGATGTGTTCTTGAAGAAAAGGCTTTCACAGACGACTTCTGAGGGAGGGCCACCTGCTCAGGTCCAAAGACTTTGAACTTACAGGCTATAACTTATGGCACTCTTCTAGCATATATGTATTAGACAGGACCAAAGTCAAGGTCATTTTCAAAGACAAACGCTAGTTCATAGGTGCTGTCTGAAGCAGTTGAACACTATAATCCTTGAGGCCACTAGGAGGCAATTTTCAGTTTGTGTGACAGATCCCCAGGCTCTGGAATGACTCACATTTGTACACTGGCTGGAAACTCCTTTCTGTTTGATTTTTATAAAGAGAGATCTCCCAACTTTGGGGTTGGGGAGGATTGAAAACGGAAGTCAACAGTGTGCCTGTGTGTCAGGGTCAGTTAATTGTCTGCAACCAGCAGTCCCTGGATTTAGCATGGCTATCATACTAAATAAATTTTCTCTTAAAATAGCCCGTCAACTTGTGTTAAGTATGAAAACTGCACCCGCAAGTTAGAAACACCTATCACACACTAAATGCCAATCCCTACCTATGGCCATTCCAGATGAAAGCAGATGATGTTTAACCGTTCTGCCCAAAGCAAGGAAAGGGAAGCTGTCCTCAAAGAAAGAGGAAACACTGGGGACACTTGCCTGAGGTGGTGCCTGAGAAGAGTACCAAGGAGTTACTTGTCTCTGGTGGTGTTAAGAGTTCTGGGGCTCTCTGAAAGAATTTTCTGGTGGTGTTCTGGAGCCTGCCTTACATTTCTGAAACAACATGAGCAGGAAAGCACACTTGCTCACGTTCATCCCATTCTGTCTCATCCCCACACCAGCCCGACAGACGTCAGGGAAGGCGCAAACCCCATTGCCGTTTTCCTTCCTATGTTCCCCGGTCACCTGGAAAGACACATTTGTGGTTCCGTGTAAGCATTTGTACATAGTCCTCAGTGAATCCACCAAGTCCAGCTAACTTCAGTTAAGTTTTCCCCAGTGGATTTTGTTTCCATTTCTTCTTTATTGTGGTCGGAACTCTTCTTGCTGTCTTTACCAAGGGGGTCTTAGATATTAACAAATCATTTGAAATTTAGTCATATGATTGCTTTTTATGAAACAGATACCCTTGGAACCAAGCGTGCAGGGGCTGAATATGAGAATTTCCAAAAGTTTGCTGCCAGTCTGGACTACATGGAAGTTCTACTCTAGCCCGGACTACAGAATGACATAGTGTTTTTAAAATAATAAGATTATTATTATTACAATTACAGTTATTTCACATTTTTTCTTGAATTCTGTTGAAGTCATAGTACTTACCACACTGATAATAATTTAATGGGTGTTAAGTGAATACCAGTGTGTCTTAATACATTTATATTGTGAAATTACTCTCATTATGAGCGGGTGTCTATCAATCATGATGTCAATGCTAATGCAGACAGTGCCAGCTACATAACTTCAAATAATTGACTAAATATTACAGGTTTATTTCACATGCATTATGTTCTGGTCACTTAATCACTTCAGCATTTAGTACAAAATAGCCATGTTTTTCAGTAACATACTTAATTTTAAACATTGGCTTCACTAGGTTAGCATCGTTGCCTACTGTACCCCAAGAGCAGATTTCAACTAAATATTTGGGATGCATTTTTCTTTTTTTGTTTGACACTCTTGAATTATGGGACTTACCACGTCTACTGTAGAATTCATATGGAAATGACATTTGAGGCATATCTGAACGTACTTATTATAAGCTGGTGGAGAGTCGTGCTTGAATTCTCAACAAGCAGGGTACTGAGGCAGGAGGGTCATGAGTTCAAGACTAGGCTGGGCTCCATAGTGGTGCAGTGAGACCTAAAGAATGGTCACACCATTCAGATATTAAGTACAGTATTGCCATAGTGACAAGATTTTATAAAGTTTAATTTGGGGTAAAAATTTCCTGAAAGCCATTTAGGTAGGTCTCTTATGACCAAAGCACCATCTATGGCTTCTGTTTGGCTCTATGGGTTTCTTTTTGTGTGTGTGTGTGTGGGGGGTGGTCGGGCAAGGGTTGCTTCTTCTGTATTATGATATCACAAGTGACATGGGTAATGGACTCCTCACCAGCCATATTATCTAGCCTTCCCTGTGCCCACATGTGAACACTGGCAGAGCTAATGCTATGCACAGAGGCCCCCACCTATGCCAGGTACCATCCTTATGCTAATCCACCCGAGCAAAGCTCTCATTGTTTTAAAACTTAGTTTGAAATCATCATGATTGGGGTGCCTATTTTTAAAGGGGACATATTTTACTATATTTTAAAATATATTTTAAATATATTTTACATATATTTGACTGTGCAAAAACAGAGTTTTTAAAACGCACGTGCGTGTGTGTGTGTGTGTGTGTGTGTGTGTGTGTGTGTGTGTGTGTGTGTGTCGCTCACATTAATGGCCCCTCCTGGCTACATGGGGGTTTGAACTCAAGTCCTCCTGTTTTCACAGCAAGGCTTTTACCCACTGAGACACCCCCTCCAAACCCAATAATCACTTTCAGTTCTAAAACTTTCAAACCAGTTTGCAATTTCTCATCTGTTATTTGTGTTTATTTGGCATTTGTGAACTTCTGAAGTAGGCATATGCTACGTTGTGGATATTCCAACCAAACAGAAGGTGAGAAAGTTTTTCCTTGTAGTAGAGTTGGTTTTGAAACCCATTTTCTTACCTGTGCAGGTGACCTTCAAGGTTAGAGCACCAAAGAACAGCCAGTGGTGGATACTGTAGCGAGAGAGCAGCTGGGATCATGCGGATCACAGCATCCAGCCTTATGGCCGTTATCCTTATTTCAGGCTCTATGCTGCCACCATGTCTCCTCTTCTGTCCCTGCTCCCATGGTTCCCTTTAACACACCTTTTCTCTTGCTTTCGTATTCCCTCTTGATCCAAGACAAAACAATAGTCACTAATTAGAAGAAGAAAAAAAAGCAAAAGATTAAACATTTTAAAACGCATATAACCCTAGAGTGCCTGTTACCATCATTAACAAAAGAAAATACTATTTTATATACATTATCCATCAGAGTGCATTTGAGGTTAGGTCTCTTAAGGGACTGAAAAAATAGATATTTATGATAAATGCCATAACTCCCTCATTTTTCTATTTAGAAGTGGGCTGGTGCTGTAATAGAAAATAATGAGGCTAATGGCATAAAAAATAATGAGTAATATCCTTCCCCCCTCCCCAACTGCCAAAATGAGGACCAAGTCATTTTGACACATCCCAGTTAACAGCTTTCAGGGTGGGTCATAACTCCATGTTTTGTTAAAGTCTTAACTCCATAGTGACACAATCAAATCCTACTGTACTTTGATTTGTGTGTGTGTTTGTGTGCGTGATTGTGTGTGTGTGTGTGTGTGTGTGTGTGTGTGTGTGTGTGTTCGTGTGTGTTTCTGCATCTCTACTGAGTGATAGTTCCCATGATTAACTTACTTTCAACTTTGTCCCCAGATTTCTTAGCTCTGAATAAAGAATAAATATGCCATCAGGAGTAAAACACTCCGTGATTTTCACTCAGAATATGTGTATGGCGTGTCATTGTGTATGCCTGGAAAGTAAACTTACTGTCCGCCTGTGGCCAGGATTAAAAAAAAAAGTGGGACCTAATCAAACTGTGGTGGGGTCAACCCTTGTGGTTTTAAAGGCCCTTAATGTCATCCAGCTGCGAAATAAAAGGGGTAAGGGAGGGGAAGTTAGGAGGGGGGACGCTGTGGAAAAGCACAGAGTCTGGCTTTTATTTTTATTTTTTTTTAAAGTGAGTTCAGTGCCAGCCTGGACATTGGGTGTGCGGACTATTGAGCCATTGTCTCTCCTATTTCCAGAGTAGCCCCCAGTTAATCACTTCGGCTTTAAAGGGAATTTCCTCGTGGAATTCTCCACAGAAAATCTAATCAACTGACCTGCCCTCTCGACAATGGGAGGCTTTTTTTCCTCTCTCTCCCTTATTGGGGCGGGCTCTGTAATGTAGCCTTTTGTGCACAATGAACCCTCCCAGTAGGAGTGGAGACCATGTGTGTGAGTGACTGTGTGTGTGTGTAGAAAGCACACTATCTTGGGCTGGTGAGTGTGAACGGACTCCCTAGCCAGATGCTGCTGCGGTGCAGAGGGGCAGCCACCATTCCCTTGTGCTCGAGTATAGGTGCCTCTGTCATTCCATGTCAAAGGTACATTACCTGATTACCTCCCCTGCCTGCCAGATTTTTATCTAGATAATTGGAACTGCTATGGAGGCTGTGCCTTGCCAGCCAGCTTAGGATTTGGAGAGCCAGAGTTTGTCCAGCTTATCTGTGACTGCCTGGGCAGAGGAAATTAAAGAGCCCCGGGGCTGGGGGCTCACCCACTCTGTCCACCCTGGGCTCCCCAACCTTCGGGAGCAGGACAGTCGACCGGTCAGGGTCATCTTCTGGTTGGGCTTTGGGATTGTCCTGCACTCGTGTTTGGCTGTGTTTGGCATTCGGATACCTGCTCTCCTCCACGCCTGGTTTCTGGAGTTTGGAGCTACAGAAACTTTGCCTGGGTTGCCAGGACATCCAGAGCACTTTGTGGAAAGCGAGAGCTAGCACTGAGCCCGACAGAGTGAGTGACAGCCTGTTTACAGGTTTCCTTGAAGGGGCCTCTGCTATATTTCAATCTGTCAAAGTTGCTTTTCTTCCTTCAGAACAATGCCTGATTGTTGTGTGTGAGTGTGTCTGTGTGTGTGTGTGTGTGTGTGTGTGTGTGAGCGCGCACACACACACATGCTTGCGTGTTTCCTTGTGCGCTTGGAGAGAGTCTGGGCGGTGTTGAGGAATAACAATTCTTTGTGTAAAAATGCTGTAACTATTACTGCTTAATTAGTTAATGCTCACAGTTGACTGGGGCTCTGTTATCATAAAGTTATTTTTTAGTCAGCCCCAAATGCATTTTGCACAATGATACTGGCGGTGGGTGGTGGTGGTTCGTGTGTGTGTGTGTGTGTGTGTGTGTGTGTGTGTGTGTGTGTGTGTGTGGTGTGACTTATTATTTAGAGGAGTGAGCATGGGAGACATGTTACGAGTTGACTTCTACCATTCAGTGATGTCCAGGAGAGAGAATTAAGAGGAAGGGACAGGCACCGGGAATTTGTCTAATGCTGGCAGCCGGAGTGTGCGGCTGTGCAAAGCGGGAGCAGCCAGACTGCTGCTGCTGTAAGTGTACTACCCCTTTAAGAGAATGGTCAAGGAGTCCTAGGAGAGAGAGAGAGAGAGAGAGAGAGAGAGAGAGAGAGAGAGAGAGAGAGAGAGAGAGAGAGGAGAGGAGGGGAAGGGGGAGAGGGAGAAAGGGAGAGGGGAGAGAGTGAGAAGAGAGAGACAGAGAGAGACAGAGAGAGAGAGAGAGAGAGAGAGAGAGAGAGAGAGAGAGAATCCATTGGTTTAGAAGGTTTGGACTGACTTGACAGGTTCAGTTGGAGCCGATCATAGGTGGCCGCTGTGACAAAGGGAAATCGTGCTTTTCCAGCATGCTTACTGACCCTGATTTACCTCAGGAGTTTGAGAGGTGAGTACAGCTTGGTTTTTCTCCTCCAGATAGACTGAAGTGCAAACTCTTCCATTTCGCAGTAGTCTGAATGCACGGAAGATGCCTCCCCCAGATTGCGTGCGGTAGAGCAGCTATGAGCGAGGGTCTTTGCAGCCTTGGGAGCTGATTTCTGTTGTGGTCGCCCGGACCAAATTGAACTGATTTGCAAAGTCTCCTCCGAGCTTACTGCTAATGTTTTTAGGTTGCGTCGGATCACAGGCAGGAAATTAAATGAACATTAAGCATCTCTCTTTCCTCCCCCTGTCCGCTGCTGCTGCTCTCTTCCTTGGTTAGTCTCCTACTTTCTGCCTTCATTGATCCCCCCACACACCTTTTGTAGACTGCCAGCGTTTTCAGGATCTCTGTCTCCTGTAATTTCTGAAGTGACAGAAGGCTTCGGTGGCGGTTAAAGCGGAGGTTGTTAAATTCCTGTTTGATCCCTCTGTTAAACTTTGGAAACTGCTTGGGGAAGTAGGACCTTTTGTTGATATGGGAGAGCGTGGCTGTTGTTGGTTTTTTTCCCTCCCCCCCAAAGAAAATTTAACATCACATGTCAATATTAGTAGATGATTATCGAGGTGTCTGAAGAGGGGTGGAAGGGGACAAACAAGACACCCCCTTTTTAAGTTTTGTGGCCACTTTTGTACTCGCTGTCTTAACTGGGTTTTGATAAACTGCACTTTCCGCTGTGATGGGAGCTAAGTGTATTCGTAATTAGTTGTTCCTATTTAGAGAGGTATGTGCAGCTCCCTTCCATTTGATGTTGCTGCAAGTAACGTGAGGGCTTTTAAAGAATTTTAGCCCTCCTTGTGTCCCTGTAATTACACATTACAATTTGTAACTTTGAGTTTGTATCTTAGTATAAGTTCATTTTTTTGAACTATAAATAGATTTTTGTTTGCCATTAAAAAGAACTCAAACTTCATATTCTGTATGGTGAATTGAAAAAAAAAAAAGCTAAAAACAGCCAGGATGCAAGATCCCCAGGCTTTTTTCATTTTCATGCAAGCTATACCTTCTGTATAAACATTTGTTGTATCTGACTATGCAATGCAAGCTAGGTGCTAGACCAGCTGGTTAAAAATATGCTAAGTCAAGCTGTTTATCACTCAAACGCCTGAATTTGAGATGAAAAGACGAAAAAAGAAAGGACAAAGATTAAAACATTCTAGAACTGAAGCCATGGGAGAGGAAAAGTGTGGAGAAGAAAATAACCCTTGGATGTGGTCACATCTCAGAGGAGCTGCTGTGTGGCCAGGGAAGAAAGTGAAATATAGGGTGAACACTTTAATCCCTCCCTTCTCTACTCTATCTCCTCTTAATTAAGAAGGTGGATCTATCGTAACAGTTTCGAATTATTTTTTTCAAAGTTTCACATATTTCTCTCTTCTAGCCAGTTAGCTTTCCTTTGCAAACACAGTCTTGTTTCTGTGTGGATATTGAAGTTGCTCACATTGGAACCTATTATTGCCTAATGCAGCGATTTGTTAATTGAACAGAGTAAGTTTTGCACCATGTGCAGATGAACACCCCAATGATAATTTTCCTTAATTATAATTATACTTTACTTTTGCAAATAAAACTCTGACTGATTTGTAACCTGTTAACAGATTGTTTTTATAAAGAGGTGGTTACATATTAACAGGCTGTAGCCTATTTCTCTTATAGGCAAGCTGCCTGCTGAGAACTTTATTTGTATTTTTTCAATTATCTCTTTTTAAGCCAAACTTTCCCTTTAACTTCCTAATGCACAAAATCTCCTAACATTGTTTTGTTTCTCCTTTAGTAAGATTTTTATGTTTTTTTTTGTTGCTTTTTGTTTCTTTTTTTGTTTTGCATTATCCAAGGGCATACAGTTTTAGCTGGATAATTAAATAAGCCAGTTGTAATCAAATAGTTTGTTCATATATGCATCCTATGTGTAGACAGTAGTAGTTAAAGTAATTTTGAAAAATGTCATACAATATCACATTTTTAATAATTTACCCCGAGGTTGAAATTGGCAATACTTACCAAAAATCCCAGCAAAACCATGACAGTTTGTTTACACTGCATTTCCCCATTGTCACTCACTGAGTAGATTCCGTGAATAGATACAGTATTTGGGTATTAAAATGTTCAGAAGAGTGACTATATAATAACACTAACATATATAACCAGAATGAGGTTTGTTCTTTTTTTTTTGCCTTTATAGTTATTTGCAACTTTTGTTGAATAACTGGGTCATTTTTATTGACTCGAATTTTATTCTATTTGCTCACTTGCTATCAAAGAGTTTTTCACTCAAACTCATTTAGTCTTTGAAAAGAATTCCTAATGTCTTCATGAATGGGAAATTAGGTGTAGTGGGGAGCAAGTGCTCAGAGCTCAGGTACCATTAACGTTTTAAGTGATTTATACCTCTAATGTCACTGGTAGAGTAGTGACCATCTTCTGTGATTTTTCTCCCAACATGCAGACTATTTGAAACTTGAGGAAATATTCCAAACTTTAAGAGCAGCCTGAGGATTTATATTCAAGTTGATGAGTGTCAGGTGTTTGCATCTGTAGGAAGGGACAGACTCAACAGTCTCAGGCTGATAAACGGTTGTTAAATAGCTAAGAAGTAGGGGATACTTTCATTGTCTCTGAGGATGTTCAGGAGGTACATGGAAACGTATTTCAGAGGTAGCACGCTGCAGCTGCCCCCACTCCTGCTTCCCTGCAGCTCCCACAGGTGGGGGACGAATAGGCAGTGCAGGTCCTGGGGGATGATTTGTGAGAAAAACCTTTCGGTCCAGCAATTTACATGCCCAGCAAACGGCAGCCTGGCCTGAGGACTGTGAACAGCAGCATCTCCTGAGAGGTCCTGGAGAAGTCATTGTCCTTCCACTTAACTGAGTGTTAAAGAATGAGATACTGTGACTTCAGGTTTCTCATTCGAGAATGTCATCCTTCTCTTGATCTTTAGACATGTGAAACACTTGCTTTAGATTATGGTGTGACTCTCCTGCTGCTGAAGGAGAAATAACCACATCTGATACTTTATCCATGGCGCAGCTGTCAGTTTCTTTACTTGATATTTGTGTTCGTCTTATTTCTAATGTGATTGTTTCATGACGAGGCTGCCTGTCATACTTTTCAGTTGCTGAATTGTAAAATTTCATGGAAGGAAATAAGAGACTTGAAAATGCATGTATTTTAAAAAGACTGGTCGTGTCCAGAAAGGAAGAGAAAAGTTAGGACTGAAGCATGAAGCATGCTAAGCTCAGAGCCTTCCTCATGGAGTTGTGCGTTTCTCTCAAAATGGGTGTCAGCAGCAGCATGTTTCCCAGTGTCAAGACCTATGGGAAAGAAAAAAATCAAATCAACTTAGACTTGTCCCATTCACATCAGATTTACCTGCCGTCAGTCCAATGAAAGCGATCGTTTTTATCTTATTAGAAAACTCTCAACTTTATTCTGAAGCAGGGAATACCCTTCCAGGTCTGTGAAGACCATTTTGCAAATTTCTATAGGAAGGTACTAGTGGCTTATAAGGAAACCCTTCCCAATATTGCTGTTTTAGTTACTGATCCTCCCAATAAATTTTTTTTTGGCCTGGGCATGTATTCAATGTATTTGGAGACTTAAAAATGATCGATTATGCTCCTAAGTGATCAGTCGTTTCAGGTTAGCAGGTAACTTCTAGATAGGAATTTAAAAGGCCTCTGTCTGGTGTTAGTCAGCTCATGGCAACGGTGAGCTTGCAAGGCTTCTTATCAGTGTGTTCCACTGCCTGCCTGCTTCGGCCTCTGCAGTTAGTCTTCACTTAATACTACTTCTTGGTGGAAAATGTATTCCTAAACCATTACAGATTTTAATTGCCACCTCGATAATTTGTGAGCTAACTGAGCTGACACCTTGGTCTGTGATGCAGCTTGCATGAAGTAATGCCTAAGTCCCACAGCCCATTCTGTCTGTCTGAAGACTTGGCAGGAGTCTGGCTGATCATCAAGAACAATGCCGGGTTAAATGCCAGGTGGCACTGTGGCCAGATCAGGGGCTGGCGGGTTGGAGAGATGGGAAAGCGTGTGTGTTGCCATTGATTACATGTTGATGCCTTTTTTATGCCTCCAATATCAGAAGCACATATTAAAGTGAGTGTCTGTTCTTGGGGAGCTTTTAACTGGGATTTACATGAGCATTGTAGATTCGAGGCAGATGAGAAAACCTGTCTGCTTTGGAGCATCTCACCCTTAGTGTTGGAAGCCGTGTCCCATGGGTTTTGTTCATGCCACATTCACAGAGCAACACCCACAGTGATGTCTAGTTTTTATTGTCTGATCTTCCCTTGCCCATTCTTCAGCCACCTAAAGCATATGTATCATGCAGGTATGTGTTATGCGGTCTAAACACAGCCCTTTTATAGATGAGTTTAAAAGGCATAGCTGGTGGGTGCTGTTTACCTCGTAAATGTGTTACTCATCTGTCGTTTTAGTGAGATTAGCCAATACCATGGGACATAAAGGGATGTAAGTCAAGCTCTCAGGTCTTCTCTTGTGCTGCCTCAGTGTGTTCAGTTTCTAAGTCAGGTGATGGCAGTGATCTTAAAAGATGTCTGGTGACCCACCAACATATAAGTCAGAGTCTTCTTAGTCAAAGCATGTTGGTGACTTAGAAATCCATGGAGATATTTCAATGTCTCTTAATTCTGTCTCCCGGGCTTTGCACCTAGTGGCAGCACCCTCATTGATAGAGCATGTGAAATTCAAATGCTGTATAGATTAAGTAGACAGATCAAAGGGTATTGCTAGAGCAAGAAAAGAAGGAAAGAAAACCCACTAAAAACTAATGCTATTTCCCTTAAATGAATGTTGTTTATTTAGGCTTACATCTGGGGAATGCCTTCTATTCCTTCCTGTGAGTCAAGGACCATTTTCTCTCTCTGACTGTGCTCTGTGTCTGAAATCGCTTTGCCTTTTCTTTATGTCATCTCCCCTTCCCTTCCCTTGCTAGTTGAGAGTTCCCCATCTCCTCGGGAGATCCTGTGGCGTATGGATCTGCTTGTCCAATAGGGGGGTGTGCGTTTCTCCACATCAGCATCCCTTTCTCTTGGAGGCTGAGAGAGAACCCTTAGCAGCGCTGCCAGCCCTTGCCAGCCCGAGAAGTCGCAGCCTCCAAGTTGCTCCCAGCTCTTGTGCCTTCTCTGTGGCGTTGTGTTCTGCACGTTGGGCTGCCGGAAAGGACCAGACCAAGGCAAGATTTAGAAGAATTCTGGTGAGAACCTATGCAGAGGGATATGGCATTTTAAAAGAATTGTAGTAAACAAACAGAATTGCAGCATCAACAAAGATAATTAGCATAAACAATGTCGTTTTAGGACAGGTGGTTTAAAAAAACAAACAAAACAAAAAACCCAAATATGAACCCAATTTGAATTCTGCCAATTTGGAACCATTGAACCGTAGTCTGCACCTCATGAGCACTGCCCAGGTTTGTGGATGAACTTGTTAAAATGCATCTTTTCTGTTTCTTTTGTATCATTTTCCGGTCATTGTGCCCTTTTGTCACCCGGCATGAAAGTAATTAATCTATTAAAAGGTAGTTTAAGGACCTTTATAGTCATAAAACACGGCAGAAGGAAAACGAAAAACAAAAGCTTCTGGGTGTTTAGAGACATTTCAGTTCAGAAGTGAAATGAGTTCAGGCTGGAGCTTGGCTCCTCGGGTCCTGAGTCTCCAAACTCTCTCCTTCTCTCTTTGATCTAAGTATCATTTGGATACTTTAGCTCTCCTGCGTTACTGATACATTTGTCATTGTCTTGTTAGTCTCAGTTGCTACTCTTTCCCCTGGTTCTGGCTGGTCAGTGGGTGCATGTGTTTCTCTGGGCTGCTACTCTTTGCTGCTTCCCTCTGTGATTTGGAGAAGGGGGTATGGCATTGACTCCAGGCATGGAGTCCTATGAGGTCGCTAGTCACTGCCAGCTACATTGTCTAAACGTACTATGCTGTCACTATGAGTTTAAATCTGCAGTCGATCAGGCTTATTATTAAATGACATTTTTTTTGTAATGCCTTGCGTGGAAATGTTTTGACTTAAATGAAATGTGGAGTGTGGCTGAATGGAGGGCTGTTTATTTCTCCTGCATTAAGGATGAAAAGTTCTTTATTGGAGTTAAGAGATTTCCCCCCTCTTTTATATTCTCTTGGAGAATGAAGTCCTATCATTCCAAGTGTGCCTCTCTCGTACTCTGGTGGCCCTTCTTGCCGAAGCTGGGGTAGGAGCATTTGTGAATGACTTTTAGTTTCTTGGAGTTATAAAATGTGTGTAAACTAGTAAATTGTGTCTCATTCATGTACTGTGGAGATTTCTCATACTTTATGGACAAAAATAATTTGGCTACTAACGAATTAGGGCTACCTGCCAGTCTCATCGAGTACTGTATGTAGGTAAGAGGGGTTCTATGGAGAAAGGCTGGCTGCTGGCAGCCACCGGGGAAAGTTTCATGTGTGGTCGTGTTTCTATTTCTGCCCTTCACATTTCTGAAAGAATGTGTGTTTTAGAAAAGAAAATGTTCACACACAGAAGACATGCTCTTTATTCTTCAGGCATGCATGCAGCCACTGGGATCTCTCTTGCAATGGGGATACCTGGATGCCACCCGGCTCACTTGCCTTGCCTGCTCATGTCAATCTGCTGATCACATTGGAACCTCTGTTTCAAATGCCTTGAGAACAGGAAGATGTGAACTTGAGGGCAAAGAGAATTCACTAGAAGCAGTTTGCACTGGAAGGTGTGGTATCGTCAGGTAGGGAGAGAGAGGTCAGGGAAGGCTGTGAGCAGCTCTGAGATTCTTAGGGATGGATGTGCCTTCTCATTGGGGGTTTCAGGCACACTGTGGAAAGATGTGAAGGGTTAATACACGTTGCCTGTTTTTATTTTATTTTATTTCTGAATCTAGGGAAAAGGAGATAGACAAGCAAATTGTGGGGTTTTTGGTACATTTTTAATTGAAATTTATTTCAAATGGTAATCAGTGTGGACTTAGCATTAACTAATTAGGAGGGAGTGACCAGAGAGCTACTTCTGTGACTTTTGCATACAATCTGTGGAAATCTCATTTTAATTATATATATATATATATATATATATATATATATATATATTTATGCACATATATGTGCAATAATGAAAGGTCATCCTAATGAAAAGGAAACACAGATGTTGAAAATGACATATGTTTTCATATAAAAGAACATAAAGTGAAAAAGTTCTATTTTGTGGCACTGATTTTTCATCCTGAGTTGGTATAGGTCCCTTGACAAAGTTCTAAATCATGTTTGTTCTAATTGTGGGCTGAGACAATTGTTTGTTTGCTACAATTCTTCCTTTGGGCATTTACTCTGGGCTAGAGTTTGTTGGGCAATAGGCTACAAAGTCCAAAGACTTTTTTTTTCTTTCTCACTCCTGTCCTGGTGCCCCTTTGTTCTTTTTCTTGTTTTGTTTTCCCATTTAGAATATTTGCTGCTGAATTTCATAATACGTTTGAAAAGGGATTTCAGGAAGACGTCACATAGAATTAAAGTTAACAATTCATGTCTACTGTCATAGCAGTGCGAGGCTGAAGATTCTTTAAGCCATTCTCTGTTGTTCCCATTATTTAGGAGAGGGAGGAATGGACCTGTGTTCAAACTGCTCCAGGTCTCTCACTAATTCAACTTTGATCTGTCAAATTTGATAACTAAACATACAGTGTCATATTGTCACCCAGCATCATCATAATAGGAAGAAAACTTCGATAGGCAAAATATCTGTGAACAGAACACCTGGGAGTGGATAAACAAAGAGAAACTCACATTTCCCTCTCTTCCAAATCACAGCTAAATTTGGGGATTTTTTTTCTAGATCCTGGAGGATTATGGGATACACATCTTGTTAAGGTATTGTTTTATAAACCTTAGAATAACTGGAAAAATAAAATGGATCAGATTTGACCACTAAACAGTTTAAGAACATTTAATGTTCTAAAAGCATTCTTCCAGAGAAATAGAAACAGATCCAAAAGACACAGGGCAGTTTGGAGAATTGTATGAGGGAACGTAATATGTATACTTTTATGAGTAGATTAAAATATTTAGAAGTGACTAGCAGGGAAGGGGTTATTTGGGGAGATACTGTAATTATTCCCATATACAAAAGTTGGATTTGAGGAGAATCCCTTTTACTTACTAGGAGACTGACATCTTGAAAAAGTCCCACTCAATCCTGATGGAGCAGTGTGGGGAAGGGTACCTTGAAAGGAAGAAATACTTTCTTGAATACAAGCAAAATTAGTTCTCTTTTCTCCTACAGTGCAGGAATCCAGGGCAGGTGTAGCACAGACACAGAACAGCATTCTAGCTTTCAGTCCCTGAAGGTGGTTGTGGGGCCTGGGTAGTGGGCATTTAAAATGGAAGAGGCCAGGAGGATCCAGGTGCTTCTGTGACATGTGGGGACAACTGAGATTCCTCTTCAGATAACGAGAAAGTGAAATTTAGAGGCTTGGTGTATATATAGTATCTCGTCAATTTTGACATACCCCCCTCCCCAATGAACAGAAGATTTTCCTTTAGTTTGGGCCAAGGATTTCATTTATCTGACTCCTTGCTGATGTTCTGGTGTATACTGTAGAGGACAAGAGTTAATAGTTGGACATGCCATCTTGAGTTTCCCATTTCTAATAGAAATATATAGTATATTTATATAATTATATAATTATATAGTATAGGGGCCCTCCTATACTCTTTGAAGTGGGAACTCTTGTGGGCCAAGGTTTCTTGAAATCTCTGCACCCTAAAATTTTGAAATGCATTTTAAAGGTTCTCAGCTCCTGAATCCAGTGGTCAAAATTCTCTTGTTTAGAGATGGATTATATCTCACAGCTAGTCTTTTTACATGTGGAGTCATAACGGTCACCTTGTCAATTAGATGCCACTGTACAGGGAAAAGGACCCATGCCATATCTCAGGAGTTTTCATCTAAGTACTATAGATGGCTATTTTGAAGGTGGAATGACAGGTATTTTTTTATGAATTACACCAAGTGGGTGGAAACGTCAGATTTGTATTTTATACGCTTGAAGACTCTCAAGTGCTTTAGATCACTCATTCCTGTCAGTTACAAATATCATAGAGATAAATTACATATGTGTGTCTGAGCAAAGTGCCGGGGGGTTGCTGGGAAGACAGACGCAAGAGATAGCATCCTTAGTCCAATTGCTCACAGTGTATTCATAAAATAGAAGAATTAGTAATAAGATTAGATAGTCATGCAGAGATAAAGGCAGTATAGGTCTTTGTCTGAATAAATAAAACACCGAGCTGTAACGGAGCAAGATTAAGGAAGATTAAGAACTAGTGACTAGAGGAAGACATCAAGTGTCCCTCCAACTAAATTAAGTAGCTGCCAGTGCTGAAGCCCGGCTGGCCAGCTGCGTCAGCCACTGCTCAGGAACTTGAGGAAGAGATCTGGCAAGACCTCTAAGACAAGGGTAACAACCAAAGAAAGAGACATTAAAAAGTTGTCTCATCTGAGAGGATGTGCTTCCTATATTGATAATATTTTATATTTGGCAGATTGCACTCTGTTTTATTATTTTTTTTAAAGAACACTATTTGAAGGGAAACATAATCTTTGATACATACCTAAGGACCCTTTTGTATTCTTCCTACCTTGAAAATATGTCAGGGTGAATCATGAAAGTGTTGAACAAATTGCTTAAATATAGAGCCATATATTTCAGATAATGTAAGAACTGTCTGTCTACAAATTATTTCTTTGCTTAATGATTTCAATACGTTTTATTCTATGCTTGCTGCTTTGAGTTTAGGAATAAAAAATGAATGTTATTCTTTCATTCCCTTTGTGAGGACGTAAAAGTTATTAGAAAGCCAACTTATAAAGAAACCCATGAAACCAAAACTATATTTAGTTCTATGACCAAAGAAAAATGTGCAAATATCCTACTGTTAAGGCAGGGAGAAAATGTGTATGGGGTGCAGCTGGGCTACTTGCTGCTAATTCGTCTGATGGTCTAACATTTAGTCATGTACAAGGTTGGCATATGTTCCCGTTTCTAAACCAGCAATTAAAACTTTGTGATGCATAAATAAATCACTTTAACTCCTTGGGTTTCAGCTATGCATCTATGAAATGGGCTTAAAGTCACTATACATCTTGTTTTCATTACCCCACCTTCTAAGCAGCCCTGTGTACACCATACAAAGATTTAGGAAAATATTTGGGTGTGCCGAAATGCAGTCCATTGAAGTCAGGGTTTTAAAAGTGGGCTTCTGTATCTGGAAGAAAGGAAAAATAATCAGGACTTTAATAAAAATTATTCCTTGTCTGATAAATGCCTTTCAGGTGTCTGAAAACTATTTTCACATAAAAAATAATTGCTGTAAGAAACTGGTTGGTCAATACCTCGCTTTTAATGCTCATATAACTATCATTTTTGAAACACTAACTATTGAGCCCTGGTAACTTATACTCTAGTCCCACCTATGTAACTTCAGTTCTATCTGTTCACTGTTAATAACATCCTAAACATATCTTTCCTCATTTTGTGTGCAGGGAATCTAATATAATAATAGATGTTTGGGTAACTTTCAGTATATCAAGTACATTTTTAAATTTCACATTGCACTAATCTTTAAGCCAGGTAAATTAAATTGTATTTACACATAACTCTCTAAGAATGGATATCTTTAAAGAACAAATTATTGAACAACAACAACAACAGAAACAGTGGTTTTCTGTGAATGAAAGAAAATTACACACATACATCAATGCTTCTTACACTAGTGTTTGCACCAACAGCTTGAAATCTAGAACATTTTAAGTGACTCACAGAAACTATTATCCACATAAGTGGTTATCCCTTTCACTGTATGTGTTCACAGTAAAATCGGGAGGGAACATTTTTCTCCCTTTTAAAAAAAATATGGAGGTGAAAGAAGGGGAAATATACAGATTTCTTTTTAGGGACAGCTTTATAACAAGTGACAAAACAGGGCCCATGTTTTTGGTATAAAATTGTTTTCCACTGATATAATCTGTTGAAAGCCAGAAGCCATCCAAAGTGCTGATACCAATTTAAGAAGATCATCTTTTGCCTTAATTATACATCTGGGAAATGTTAGCTGAACATTTTGTGGAGAACACTGAATACCTTACTTACCAGTTGTCTAAAATACTGCTAATGATCGACACGGTGCCAGTGTTTTGATGGCTAGAGCCTAGGATGAGCATGAATACAAAGAACACAGTTGGAAAAAAGCACACATTTTATACAAAACAGATTTCAACCATCTGCTTGGCGCTTAAGTATGTGACTATAGGCAGTATATGAAAGAGACCACTGTCCACGTTATGAATGGTATCACATTTATTGGAACCTTAGAGAAACCATAGGGTTTCTGTAAGCGTGTAAGACCCAGTGACTCTCTGCAGCTAAATAATAAAAACAAGAGCCCCAGCCAAAATTTTGTTCCATCCACAATCCCTTCTATGTCAGTTTTCTTCTCCTAGCAAAATGGTTTTTGCTAATAAAGCATGTCCCGGCACTACACATCAGGGTATTAAAGATACCAGACAGCCCTCTCTCTGCATGTGACCCCAGGGAGGGGAGCCCCAGATGGTTGTGAGTTAGAAGAAGGTTTGCTTTAGGAATAGGTGAGCTCCCCAAATATGTTTCCTGGGTTCTGGGCTGAGCAGAAAATCAGCATGGAGTTCAAGGGCCCAGACACGCTCCTGAGCTCCATGTTTTCCCATTGCTCTGAATTTAGAGTATTCTATGAGAGAGGTACCAGATCACCAAGGCAGAGGAAAAATCATGGGGGTATAGGCAAAATGAGATTATGTGACCACTTCTTTATGCCACAGTGAGGAAGGAATTCTCATAATGCAGAGACAATTGCTGGTTAACTAGATGATTCACACATGTAGACTTTAAAGGGAGATGGCATACCATTCCTGACTACCTTGTGCAGACACAACTATTTTTAGTGGGGAACCCTTTTACCTGTTGTAGTTCCCTTAGCTGAAATATGTTTTTATTTCTAAATATCAGGAAGATCAAGCTGTTAGAATTGTGTTCACTTTACTGAATCATCTGGTTTACTTATTTGGATTGAGTGATATCTATTGATACTTTCCCTAGCCCTTGGAGAAACAATTTAGTGATATAAGGAGCTGAACCCCAACTTACCAACACCTTCAAATATGGCAGTGCCCAGTGTCCCTGCTAAGTGACTGAGACGTGGCAAATGTAAATGAGATACACAGTAGATAGGAAGACATACTGAATTAAAAAAAAAAAAAAAACTTAAAAGAATTTGAAGGTTTTTTTCCCTTTTATTTTTGATTCTGTGTTGTCATGAAGTTTGGAACTATGGGCTTAAGATTTGCTATTGAAATTATTTTCATGTATTTTTGCTTTGTTAGTGTGGCTACAAGAAAGTCTAAAATTCCATTCATATTGGAATTCCAGCTCATATTCTTGGCTTATTTTATATTTCTGTTGGATAAGATTGTATGCCTCCTGTGGGTGGAAGAAGGTGAAGACATTTTGATCAGTGCCTTAAGTCCAGAAGTTCCCAGCTCAGCAGGGTCACAAGGAGCTGGACAGATTTCAGAATTTATTAACTGTCTTTACTTTTAGTTCTACAAGAAGGTGGTGTCTTACACATATGTATAATATGCCTTTTGCCTTTTGCCTGACATGTCCTATCAGTTCTGCAGCCCTGTATGGAGTCATGATGGCAGGGAAGGTGTTCAAGAACTATATTGGTTGTTTTAGAGACTAAAAATATGACGGGGGCAAATATATATGTGTATGTGTATATATATATATGTATATATATATATATATAATATTTATTTTCTATGTACAGCTCTCATCTCTCTCTTGTGGTTTAAGGGGGTTTGTGGTTGGAAGAAAACCTCCAGCTTTTGTCTCCCAGCTGATACTGCACATAGCTTTCCGAATTGACCCACAAGATGCCATCCAAGCTCTTTCTCTATGCATATGGAGACGCACTTTTAAATATAGATGTAAAGATAGCAAAGCATTCAGCATGGACGTGTTATGTGCCAGACGCCAAGTCGCTTTGAATGCCTTCTTTATTCTCTCTTCACCACACTCTCACTTTTCATCGTCTCCCAACCCCACTCGGGCAGGAGAGGGACATACAGTCAGTTACTGAGTATCTTCTGGGATATGAAAGCCATTGGAGTGTGTATATCAATCCTCCAGAACCTTCCTTTCTATTCATTTCATTTTATTTATTACTTTATCTTATTTAAGTTACTTTGTGGCATTGGGAGCCCAACCAAGGACTTCACAGACTCATGAGACGATGTTGCCTTGTATGGCAGCCACAGTGCTAAAGAGTTCACTTATACTGTCACCCTCTTATAGATGTAGGAAATAAAATGCCCCTATAACTTCAGAATTTAGGGTTTTGGAGGAAAACTATCTTTAGGTTTTTTTTTTTTTTTTTTCCCAATGAATCTATCCGAATGCCTACTATGCCAGACATTGCTTTAAATTTAGATCATGCATTTAAACTCATGCCTTAGAAGTTTTATGCACTAATTGGAAGATTAATTAATTAGTTAATTAATTAATGGTTTAGTTTTTGTTTTTGAGGTAGGCTCTGACTCTGTAGTTCTTGGCTGGCCTGCAACTCACTGAGTAGCCCAGGCTGTTCTCAGACTTAACAGCAATTCTCTTGCCTCTGCTTCCCAACTACTGGGATTACAAGCATTTGCCACCACAAAGCAGTATATATATATGAGTTTCTAGAAACCTGACTTTTTAAAAAATCAATTTATTCTTGGCATAAGCTGGTGTGCCCAGTGGAATTCTGGGTGTATCCTATAGATGCCTGTACAAAATCATCTCTGCTTTAAGAGGTACTGACTGTAAATCCACACGTGGAAATCCCTTTCTGGGATCTGTGAAACTATAATATGTCTCATCCCCTCCCTCTTTCCCCCTCCTTCTCCCTCACACTCTCATTCTCCGTACCTTTAAAATGCATCATCTATGGAAATCACGTCTTTACACAAGGGACCCTATCTTTGTTAGAAATAATAACTGATCACTTTTGTGAGCTCTGCAGCCAGCTAGGCAACTTCTTTATGCTCTCCTAAATTGTAAGTAAGCGAGTATTCTCATCGTTTAGATAGTCACATATAACTATCTGAAAGTTCGATGAATTGGCTGACAAGGGTGTATCGAACATGATATTAACCCATTGCTGACAGTTGTGACCTGCTTGAGGGGTAGCAGGGGAGCAATGGTAATCATGAGTGGGAACCTCAGCTGGCTCTGACAATAAAATCATGTGATTGGTGATACAGTGGAAGCATTTGGGGGTCTGATTTATCTTCATGGTTTCCAGCCACAGGGTTTTTCAGTTGTAATGTTAGATTCAAGTACACTAATGTAGGCTTGAAGTAACCCATGGTTCTCTTTTTGATTTTTTTTTTTTTTTGATCTTTAAGTATCATTTCAAAGGTAGATATGTCTGAACTTCTGGTGCTTTTTGGCTCCCCAACCTTACTTAGCAAGAAGTAGACACTCAGCCTCGTTATTACAGGTGGATTTTAGAGTGACTGTGGGAATCCTCCGGAGAGTACCAACATCCATCAGTGAGGTGACCTTTCCCAGTTGAATAAACTCCCCAATGACATCATGTCTTCATCTGTAAAGTTGGTACCGTAATAGTCTCCATTTGGTAGGACAGTTTTAATGCTCAAATAAGAAATCAAACCTTGTGTGGTAATACACACCCTTAATCCCAGAACTTGGGAGGCAGAAGGTGGATCTCTGTGAGTTCAAGGCCAGCAAGGTCTACACAGTCAGTTTCTGGCCATCCAGGTTGGCATAGTGAGACTGTCTCTACAATTTAAAAGAAAAATAAAGAAGGACAAGAAACTCTATGTACTTTAGCTGCTGAGGAAATGTACAAAATGGCATTTCCTTAACTGATACTAATATCTTGGAAAGAATTCCTAGAATATTCTGTGTGCAGGTAGCATTGAATGCATACTGATAAAAAAATATGAAATATTTAGTAAATGTCATCCCTTTGGCTCTTGCTAGAATCTGACCTGCTTCCTAAAAGAATAACAATGACAAAAACAAAACGAAACACCACACTTTCGGTTGATTTTCCTGCCATAAAATGACATTTTACACACAAATATGTTTGAGATATAAATCTATATTACAAATGTTATTGTATGTATGAATAGATATGTTTAAGTACATATGTTATGTTCAATATATACAAAACAGTAAGCATATGCATAGAGATATGTGTACTCAACGTACATGCACAAATATGTGTATAGATCATAATATGTATATCTGTGTACATTATCTATGTATATAAGCAATATATGTTATGATATATAAAAGTGGTTCTTGAACAAATTTCATATGTATGAATGTACATATTGATAATGTATATACATTATCAATCAATATATAATCTATCTAGGTACAATATTAAAACTTTAGCAATTCTGTGACTTATTTTCTATGTATGCATGTGACTGCACATGTATACAATAAACTTAGTGAATTTTTCATAAAACTAAAACCTTGGCTAAGAATAAGCCTGAGTTCTCTGCAGTCATGATGAGTTATTTTCTGACGAGAAGCAGCTCGGGGTTTTATCAGGTCTTCACAGTTGCTCTTGAGAGACCCTGGTTGTCGGAAGGATGATTTATTTTATGGATATTTAATTTGTGTTCAATAGAGGAGTTTCTGAGCGCCCTTATTCACACTGCCATTTTTAGTAGAGACCAAATAAGAGAAGGAGTGCTGGGTGATAGCAAACTTAGTCGGAGACGGCACGTCTATAAGTAGCTAAACTAATGTTTGCCAGGTATGTAGATTTCTTGGTGGAAGGATACAGGCAGAGATCTAAGAAAAGGCTAGCAAGTCCTGTAAACTATCTCCTTTAAATAGCGGTTGTTCCATCCAGGCTGTTGCTAAGAGATGGGGAACAATTAGTTCCTGACTGAGTTGTATTCTCGCCGAGACTGGAGGGTCCTCCCACCTCTGTCCTTAAACTGACTTCAGGTTCTGCAATGTACATAGTCCAATCAAGACATGCCTCTGTGTGAGCTGGACTGAGAGCCATGGAGGACTGGAGAGGGACAGCCTCACAGCAAGCCAGCTACAGCTGCGCCTTCTGATGGATGGGTGCTTTTCTGTGATTCTTAGAAATGCTTTGTCTTGCTGAGTCCCCATCGTACCTTCAAACATCACTCTAACTTAGTGGAATGCATTGCATCCATAGATGGAGGATCTGTTGTTTCCTGATGACTTCCTTGAACTGGACAAAGTGTCCAGTCGGCAGTGTCCCCATCTCAGCTGGTTCTTCTGAAGTTATTTCCTGAGCATTTGCCGTGTGAACACTGTGTCTAGCTGCAGGAAAGCAATGCTCCCCGTGAAGGAAAGGCGTGAGGAAGGGCATGGCTACTGCCCAAACGATTGATGAGAAAGTCTTCCTTTGCTTACATTTCTCAGACTGAGAATCTTGTTTCTCAAATACCACGGTTTTCACAAATAAGAGAAAGCTTGACCTAAAAACTGATGTTTTTAATTGTGGCATAAATGTTTTTAGAATGCTTTTTATAGAGATGGATAGTTACTTACAAACAATATAGATATATCAGCCCCAAATATTATTGTGTTTCAGGTTTTTTTTAAAAAAATAAAAATATAACCAAACCTAAACAAACCTCATGTTAGTCAAATACAGAACCCATCTGTATTCTCTGTGTTCATAGGTGTGCATGTGGGAAGGGCATATTCACACACAACATGTATGTGGAGGTCAGAGGTCATTTTAGAGTCTTCCTTAATCACTTTTCATTTTATATTTTGAGGCATGGACTTTCATTGAACCTGCATCTCCTAGATTCCAAGGCTCTTTGGAGCCCCAAGAATCTGCAAGTCTGTCTCTACCTCTCCAGTGTTGGAATTACAGACATGTGGTGGCACTGTGCTGGGATTTTACATGGATGCTGGGATCACACTAGGATGCTGGGATCACACTAGGATGCTTGGACCACATGGAATGCATTTTATAACCCTCCACACCCCCCCCCCAAGTCCTTTCATTTGCTTAAACAAACCTTAAATCTAGGTTCACAGATATTGACAATGATTTAAGCACAAGCTAATGGCTCCCTCCCTCCCTTTTCCCCTGTTCTTCACGTCTTTTTTCTAAGTCACCTGCAATATAGTTTCCTAAACATGTGAGTCTCCATACCTGTGTAACACTGCCACATCGGGAAAGCTAATACCCACACAGTATTGTTGCACGGCATTCAGTCAGTCCATAGACACCTTTCCTAATGGTCTCTGCATTGCTCTAAATATTTTGGCCACTGATGATTGACTCTAGCATTGGGCATGGCATTTGGTAGTCATTTCCTTCTCCATCCCTGAGGAAGTGGATGTTGACATTCAGAGACCAGTGCGGAAGCTTTTTCTGTCACTTAGCATCGTAGATTACAAGTTGGTCAGATTTGGGTGGACTGGACTGGAAACAGAGCACTCAGATTTTCTGAGTGTCTTCTGTGATTAGAACGTTGCAGCTGTGGAGCTCTGCACAGCACAGAGTCTATAAGGTAGCACTCAAGGGGGGAAGTAGGGTTTCCTGCCTGAAAGAAGCCATCACAGTTTACCCAGAAAGGTGCAAGGTAACCATAGACACCAGCCTTTTCCCAGGTAGCTAAAAAAAAAAAAAAAAAAAAAAAAAAAAAAAACAGATTCTTAAGTCTGTGTTCAGGGTATCATGTTGGAAGTCATATTTAAACGTACACTGTTCACGTTTCACAGAAAACTAGTCAACTATGCCAGGCAAAGCAAATTCACCTTTACCCTTGTTCTCTGCCGACTCTTCTCACAAACTGAGAATCTGAAATGGTGTTAGTTGTGTTTCTGGGAATGTTTTACACTAAAGGTGATTTTGTGTTTTTACTCCACCTCCTTAAATTACTTGTCATAGAGCCCAGGATGTAGTTAAATCAGGGAGTGCTTGCCTGCCTGTGGACGGTCCTGGGTTTGAGTCTCTTCCTGCAGTGTAATTACACATGCAGGCACGAATGTGTGTACCCGTGTGTGTATAACCATGCACGGTGTGTGGAGACCTGTCCTGTGTTTATCCTGAGTGGGTTCCCTTGAGTTACTCGTTTCCTATTCTATTTCTGCCTCAGGTTGCTTGTGTATGCCCCACGTCAGATGAAACACTTGCCACACAACTTTATTTCACACATTGCCAGAAAGAGTCACGGGCAGCACCTCAACCGTCCTTTGGTAGAGCAAGCATTCCATGTCGCCTGTGGCAGGGAGTTCAGTCTGTGCTAGTCTGGGTCACTGTATCATGGAAGGACCTAAGCCAGCCTCCTGCCAGATCCCAGGCAGCAAGTTCAGTTTGGCTTTCTTCTGCCTCTCTTCCCCGTAAACAGGGGCCCTCTCTCTTGCTGTTTCCTATAGCTATATTCTTCAAAGGCCCCAAAGTCAAGCCCAACACAAGCATAATGTGGCTTGGTGGATGAGGGAAAATGCTACAGGAACAACAATCACCCCCCCCCCACACACACACACCCACACCCACCAGATTCAGTAGTCAGGAGCGTTCTGAACTGTTGGGATAGATTCAAAAGGAAGCGCCTGGCCAGTACTCCTGGACAGTTTAGAGAACAAAGTTGGCCTCACCAACTGAACAATTCAGCCATTTTCTCTGTATGGAGCCCTCCTCCCTGCATGACTCAGCAGTATTTACCTCGAGGGCTTGTTTGTTTACTTTTCATGCCCTTCATTCCTCTGAGGCCTGTGAGGGAAGCTCTAGGCTTGGGGGGGCGGGGGTTTAGAGTTGAAAGAGGTGTTGTGTGGCTAGAATGAGAGCGTGGAGCCAAGCTGGTGAAGACGGTGTCCACAGCCTGCGGATTCTCCCTTTGATGAAATGCGACCGCTAAAGAATGATTTGATTCAATTAAACCCTTAAGTTGTCATTATCCTGCTCATTGGCGGAGCACGATAAACCTCATTGCGAAGCACTAAATATAACGTTTTTTGTTGGTTCAATACAAGCTGTCATGTTATGTTAGGTCTCAAAAATAGTGCTTCTAAAGATAGATTCTCAAATGTATTAGATATCCTTAGGTAAAACTATGCTGAGGCTGCCTTGTAAGCATAGATTACTCTGACTATTACGTGCGCTGCTTAAGTACATTCTGTTACTTTTCACCAGTGAGGGTTTCTGTTATCTCTTGTTACTTATTTTTTTTTTTTTGTAAAGTCTTGTTTTCCGAAGCTGAAAGGTTAGTTTTCTTTTCTCTATTAGATATTTCTTATAAAATGTTTAGACATAGACCAATCCTGAGAAGTATGAACTTTGTGGGCTCCTGAATTTAATTACCTATCCAATATTGCCTGGCCCATACTGTAGAATTCTTTATGAGGCCAGAGCTTTTGAACTGAGGATCAGTGGGGCACCATGACTCCTGCTGAGAGTCCCCACTGATGCTCCTGTTCTTTTCCACCCCTGCCAGAACTGAGCTCTGCTTTGGGTATTGTCGCAGATTTTGATATTTTATATCATCTTGTTGATTTTACAAATGTTAGTGGGGCTGATTATTTGTGGATGAAGGGCCATTGATGTCTAAAGATTCTCTACACAGAATAATTCAAATTTTATGCTAATTAAATATTAAGCTTTTCAATGTTTTATTTTTGTTTCTGGAGGTCATATAAAAACATCACAAAGGCTAATTTATTATAGTTTTGGTTGATTGTTATTATTTTAGTGATTAAATTTATTTACCACAAATTAATAGCAGTCAGTTGTTGATGGGGCAACAATTTTAAGATAGTAATGGATCATACATGGATACATCAAGACTTGTATGGTAGGCCTATTTCTTTTTCTTTCCCATTTTTTTTTTTGTTTCTCTTGTTTTTTATTTCTGATAAATTTCTTAGACTTCTAGACTGGCCTTGAAGAACTCGGGATCTTTTGCTTCAGTCTGTGGAGCATCTGGGACTATAGTCATGGGTCCCCATGTCAGGCTTCCTTTAGGTTTCTAAGTAGCAGCCCCATTTTTGGCCATTAGCTATGGCTGCCTACTTTTAGTAGCGACAGGACCTAGTATTATTAAAGATCATTGTCAGATTTATAAATATAATTCAATAAAATAAATCATAAAAGCCAGGAAATACAAATGGCATGCCCTACTCTACCCAAATCGCATCAAATATTAATTTCCTCTTAGAAACAGACCATTTTGTATGTGTAACAAATGATGAGAAATTAAAAACTTGTGGTATTTTATAGTAGATGTATGCTTTCCTGTGCTGTTTCAACAGACATAGATACAGACAGACATGTAAAATCATAAGACATTTAAGATGCCAAGCAGGGCTATACAGAGAAAAAGGTGCCACTCGACTTTGTTACACCTTTGTTACAGTTTGAAGGGCTTGGGAGTTAGGGTTCTATTTCAATTAAAATGTTACTTGTCCACTTCTACAAAACTCCTGGGCCACACAGGAGTGAACTTCATAGAGGCTGAAATGAAAAATTCCCAGACTCCTGCCTCAGTGGGGCCTCTGATGACAGTTGCAAGACGTGAGCGATGGCTCCAGTGATTTTCCTGGATCCTGCTCCCACCCACGTTCCTAAACATTTTGTCTCTTTTTTTTTTTTTTTTCCTGGACTGATCTGCCTTCTAGCAGGTTTTGTTGTCCAGTATCCACCTAGTGTCCCTTCCTCATTGGCCTCCTTGGTTACAGCCTGACTGGGACATAGTGGAGTTTCTTCACTGTAGTCCTCCTCATTGCCCTTCACAGCTTGGATGTAAATCCCATGGACATCTCATGGATGGGCAACAAGCCAGTCCTGCAGACTGTAATAACTGTTTGGAGATTAAGGAGCTCCACAAGGTGAGCATCTTGATAGCTTGTGAGGAATTCTGCAGTTTGTGACTTATCGTGTCAGCACCTTAATAAGGCTTAAAGACTCAAGATTAAGTCATGGTCTTTAAAGCATAGAGCAGACTGTGAATACTTCTTGTAGACAAATTGGAATTAATTGGTAGTTCTTGGGATACTTTTTAAAGATGGATCCAAGGGATGGAGAGGCAACTTCGCGTTTAAAGATGGCTTCTGTCTTTCTTCTTTGGAACAAGATCTGGATGAATAAGTTACCCTTAAATTATAGTAGAGAAAGATTGTCTGTCTGTTACATAGCTCACGAGTCATTATTATTTGCCTCAATCATCATCTTAATAAGGTGACAGAAGTAACATCAGTTATGGGAAATATTCTGTCACAGTCTTGGGTTGTATAGTGACACGTGGATATGCACAAACAGACTTGGAATTCACAAGAGGGAGAGAGGGCAGCAAGTGAAGGGGAGATGAGTTTTCGTGTGCAGATTTAGTGAAAAAAGAGACGGAGGAGGAGAAGAATGAGAGGAAGGGAAGGAAGGAAGAGGAGGGGAAGGAGAGGAAGGGAAGGAAGGAAGAGGAGGGGAAGGAGAGGAAGGGGAGGAGAAGGAGAGGAAGGGGGAGGAGAGGAAGTGGGGGCCTGCCCATACTAATGTGCTATGAATTTTTTTTTTTTTCCAGAGTGATACTCTCCTAAAGTGAGCATGGTACTTTTTTATCCCTGAGGCAGGACTGGACCCTTCCTCCATAAGTTTGGGCAGTTTATTTGAGGGAGGACAAACTAGTTGCTGTGTCTTTCAAGGACCGTAAAGTGGAGATTGTCAATCTGTAAGAACTTTTGAAGAGTGTGTGTGTGTGTGTGTGTGTGTGTGTGTGTGTGTGCGTGTGTGTGTGTTCATGTCTGCAAGTGTGAGTATGGTTATGGCACACACACGTAAGTCACATACACCGAGTCTCTGTCTTGCTGGAGATGGGCTCACCTATTGATATGAGCTGGCTCACAAACTTCTGGATATTCTCCTGTCTTCATCTCCCATCTCAACACAGGAGTGCTCCATTTACAGACGTGTGGTGTGCTCTACCATTTTATCTTATTGGGGTCCTGGGGAACCAAACTCAGGTCCTCGGACTTTCATGGCAAGCCTTCCCCATCATGCCATCTTCCTAGACATTCTAAAACTTCTGAGAAAAGCTCAGACATACAATCTGCACTCCTTAGTTTTGGGCATCCGAAGCAAGAGCCGTCTCTTCTGCAAGATGAAGTTCTTGAGTTAATCGTCCTATTTTAGACTTGACTTGTACTAGCCAGGTCCTCTATTGCTTTTTCACCTTTTCTGTGGATAATGATAGACAGAGATTGTGATATGGTTTCAGTCATGTGACAGCCTGTTTCCTACCTCGTGGATCAGTGTGTCATGGTCGCCAGTGCTCTGGAGATGGACTCCTTAGTGTCCCTCTCTGATGTTGGCAAGACTTGTCCTCTTGAAGTCTTCCCATATGCATCTCTGTCTCCTGGTACGCAGAACTCAAAGTCTACCTTACCCATGCATCATTATACAAAACATTTCTGGACTCTGCTATGATGCTTTCGTGTGTCAGAAATGTATGTGGCAATGGCTAGAGATGCAACTTGATACCGTGGGGAGGTGGGGGAGGGGATGTTGGGTCTTTTCTTGCTGTGCCTCATGCTGAGATTCAGGTGTTCTCTTAGAAACAGTGATTAAAAGCAGCACAAAGCCATGAGTTGGTAGGATGCCATGTCTGCTCATCTGGACATGATTACCAGACTGAAAAGCAAGGGGTCCTTTTCTTGTATCCTTCCAGTCCCATGCATTAGAAGTTCAACGAGAAACAAAAACTGCAGAGGCTGGGGAGGTGGCTTAGTGGTAGAGCACTTACCTAGCATGTGAAAGGCCTTGGGTTCAACACCAGCACTATAGAGTAAAATGTAAAAATAAAATGATGTTCTCAGGGTATTTCTGCTAATTGTTTATTGATGAG